>NW_013671070.1:19064-35711 GCF_000517525.1 Limulus polyphemus
TTAAATGAACTTTCCAATAGTAATATTGCCATTGTCAGACTTGAACAAAGACAATGGTGGTGTTATAAAAAAAAAAAAAAAAAAAAGAATGTAAGTATATCAATAAAACGAGTTTCATTCTTGATAACAGAACAAAGTTCACACCTCTCAGTACAGACTGACTTAACATCACCAAAAAATGAAAAAATAAGCTGCAAAACACTTTATGAGGCCTAAACACTAAAAACATAATCTCTAATAATAGTTTTGAATTGTTATACCCATTTAGGTTTTATGTATGGCTTACCCATCTTGTCTAGTAACGGCTCCCACTGCTACAAAATATTTAACTCTCTACTTATCTCTTCTATTAAATATGTTGTTAAAGACCCATTTTATTTTGCTTTAGAAATTTCTGAATTCTCTAATTTTGATAAATATTATGGCCAGTTGAATCATTTTTCACCAACATCCCACTTGAAGAAACAATAGCTTTAAATAAGCTATTTCCCAGTATCATTGATCTTCAAGCTACATTTAGTTACAAACAACTTGAAAAGCTACTAAATCTGAACCTGAGAGAAAATCACATATTTTCAATAGTCAACTTTATGACCAGATAGATGGCATGGCAATGGAGTTACCACTTGCATCAATCCTCACAAACCTGTTTCTTTGTCACTGTGACTGATTATTTCTAGACAGGTATCCAGCACCTTTTTTCACTTTTGCTTAATGACTTGAAACTCCCAACACCCAAAAACAAAATTCACATATGAAATTGAGAACAACAATAAACTCTCCTTTCTAGATATCCAATTTAACTGTAATTAACCAGTTTACTACATCTGTCTACAGAACAAACAATTTTACAGACCTTTACACCCGGTTCATTTCTACCTAACTCTATCAAATGTAATAATGTACTAAACCTCCTTAACAGTACTTATATGATCAAGATATTCTCCAATTCACTCTGAAATGAAATTTCTACAAAACACTGTAAAAAATAACAGTTACCCATAGAAAAATTAACATACAAGTTCTTAATGAGCAAAATAACACCTAACAAAGTCCCAAACTGTTACAAAATTTCTGTTATTTCTTGTAATCCTACTCTTAGACAACAGTTACTGTCAGTATTTTCAAGACACAAATTTACAAACTATTAAAGAATTTTTACCCATAAACTAAAATTGGAAACTTCTATAAATTAAAGACATTCTGCCTACTCATGGATCATCTACAAATTCATTTGTGAGGACTGTAAATCCATCTCTAATGACAAAAGTAAATGCCAATTAAAAATACAAGCCTACAAACACGTGGGAGTTTCAAGCAGAACCAGTCAACCACTTTTAAACCCTCATGCTTTATATGCATCGTGTAATTAAAAATCATCCTCTCTCCATAAGTAATTTCCAAACCTTAACATCATGGTTATCAGACTGTGAATTTCTGGTTAAAGATGACATATATTTCTAACGAGCACCTAAATCTAAGCAATAATCTTACTTCTTTTCAGTTCTCCTCACTTTAATGTTCGACTTTTATTTAATTTTTTCTCAATCATCAGATTTTTTTCCAGCTTATGTTATTGTTGTTTTTTTTTTTACCAACTATTACTTCACGGTAATTATTATATATGTATATGTACCATAAATATGTATGCTTCACGTAATTTTATAGTTTGCCGATGATGGAATGTGTAAATTGCGAATGGTTCATATAAACATGTCACGTGTTGCTTTTGTTTTCAATAAATGATGTTTTATGTCGAGTTGCATATTCTTTGCCTGGTGATGTCTGTTAACTAACAAGTATAATTTTTATTCCTACTAGAAAAGGTTTCCAAAATGACTCTGTGCAACTTTTCATTGGACTCTTGTAATGTTTAGCCAATGGATTTATGGAATTGAGCAAATCAAAGCACTCATAAAATGTTATAAACTTAATTGTAGACTCTTTCCTTATATTTAGGTAAGTTTAAATTTTTCATGCAACTGTCACACTTGAACTTATAAGTTTGTACTTGTTTTTGTTGTTAAGTACAAAACTACAGAATGGGCTATCTGTACTGTGTCCATCATGGGTATTGAAACTCAGTTTTTAGCATTATAAGCCTCCAAACTTACCACAGCAAATCAGTAATAAACTGCCATATTCACAATCTCCACTTTTTAAAATTTTCTCATTTGCAAAAGTGTTTCAAATGACCTTTAACACGTGGTATATATCAAGTACCACATAAATTCTGCATTTTTCATTGTTAGAATGGAAAAATCAGCTATATGTTTTCTAATGACACACTGGCAGAGTTCTTTCAATATGGTGAAGTGGCAACTTGGACCATCACAAGCAAATGCCATGGTTGTGATCTCAACATCTAATGTTTTTTGTATGCATATTTTCACCAAGTTTGCTCGTTCTTGTCCTGTCATACCCAACAGGTACCGTCCAGTTGCTGTTAAAAGAAACAGCATAAACACCAATACATCACTGGTAAGAGGAGCTTTATCCTCTTTACCACCTTCTACATCAAAATAGCCAAAAACATTTCTTTCTATCCCACTCCATATATTTTTTATGGCCATTTCATCTAGCCTTAAAGCACAAATATCTTTACTGGTTCATTCTCTTCCCACTTATCATTTGTTGTAATGTGTTAAATGTTTCTTTTGTAAAGCCTAGAACCTCATTAATGGTTTGATACCATTTACAAATCACAGGTAAATATGGTAGAGTAAGATTGAAAATACATCTTACATAATCATAGGTTTTAGTGGAGTGAAACTGCAGTGTTAAAACAAAAGTAGAAGATATGCTTTGAAAGTATTTTTTTATCCTGTTAAAGATCTCTAAAGGGGATATCATAAAATATGCTGTTCAGCTATCAAAACTAGTGGTTGATATTAAACATTCACTTTTAAGAGCTTGCACAATCACCTTTAGTAAAACAAAAGTTAGTCTTCAACACCTAAGTTTTTTCCTAGTTGTGTTGTGATTAAATGATCAACTGTTTTAGCCATTCTTCTTTTTATGGTTGCAGGACTATCACTCATGTGGTAGGTATGATCTAGAAATATGTGGCCTTTAGCATTGCTCTGTGAAGATGGTGTACTTTAGGTAACTGGATTTGGAGCAACATTATTAGATCCACTTGAACTGATGTTCTCATTTTGGCACACTGTATATAAATGACAACATACAACTGAATTTAATTTACTATTGCCACAAGTATTTTTCCCTTTTTTAATATGTACTTCATTACATGGACAGTTTACTTTATTGCTTAACTATTATAAACATTATCAGATTTCTTAGTAACTATTAATTTCTAAAGAATTACTATAGTACCACTCAAGAAGAAAAGTTAGCATTTTCCTGCACTGAAAATGTATTTCAGATAGATACTTACCTAACTAGCACTGCCCTCTATCAGTGCAAATTTTCAATGCATGCCATTAGCCTTCCATGTCCTGCATATCCACATGCAAATGATCAAGTGGCAGCTCTCCACCAATAGGAGAGCAACACCACTCCTGTCATACTCTTCACATCTTTCCTCGTTAATCACTTTGAGATTGGTCGGAGGGGGGGGGGATGTCAGCATCTATTGGAATTACATTTTCAATGTAGGAAAATGTTAACTTCCAATATGATACCTTACCTCCATTCATAAAATAGCTAGAATCCCAAATTGAACTGATAGAGGGCTGATAAAAAAATATCCACCTTTAGGAAGTGCCCCAAAGAGAGATCAGGAGGTGTGGAACCAAAAGAGAAAACATCACACATCAGCAGGGGACTGCACCACATCTGATCCAGCTTTATTTATCACTCTTTTATGATAGTGTTGCAAACATAAAAGGCATAAAAACATAAAGGAATCTCAGAATATGTACGACCGAAGAATGGGATTCCTGGGTGTTGAGTGGCTAGGGCACGAAAGATTGTAGTGGTAGTTCTACCTCATCCAACACTAGGTGGTACCTGAAATGGTACATCAGATCCACGGCAGGTAGAAGATCACCTATCTCTTCCCCTCAAAATGGGAATTGATAGGAAAGATGAACTCTTGTACCAAAATCCATCTCCACTTGCACACATTTCCAACACCAGATCCACCAGGAATCACTATCCAGCAGCAGATGGTAGGAAGGTGGAAAGCCCCGACAGGATGACAACTCCAGTCCAAAACCTGATGGCAATGGGTATAGTACTTCCAGCCCATGGTAGGATGGTGGAAACTCCCAACAAGATGACAACTCCAGTCCAAAACCTGATGGCAATGGGTATAGTACTTCCAGCCCATGGTAGGAAGGTGGAAACTCCCAACAAGATGACATCCCCAGTCCAAAACCTGATGGCAATGGGTATAGTACTTCCAGCCCATGGTAGGATGGTGGAAACTCCCAACAAGATGACAACTCCAGTCCAAAACCTGATGGCAACGGGTATGGTACTTCCAGCTCATGGTAGGAGGACAATATCTGGCTGTAAACAAGCAGGAATATGTGCTGCATACAGCTACAAGCAACAGCAGATCCTCTGGAAAATTACATCCAGCAGATGGTAGGAAGAGGGAAACCTGGGATGCATCTCCAGTACAAAACCAGGTGGCAGTAGGCATTTGTCATCCAGTCCACGATAGGAGGAGGGATCCTGACCAGCACACATGAAGACTTATTTACCTGGATCATATCCAACCAACACCAGTCCCAGCAGGAATGTACATCCAGAGGATGGAAGGGAGGAGGAATGTCTCAACCTGAGGGGGCAAACTGCAAAAAATATATATTTTCGTTACATGGTGGAGTGCTTCAACCAAAACCTGGCAGCATCTGAAATTGTATATCAGATTTGTGGTAGGAAGTACAAAACACCAGCAAGATCTGCAGAATGCCACTGCCCTACTCTCAACTGAGTGGTATTGTTCATCACTCAGGAAAACAGGTCTCCATGGATCACCACCCCAGCAGCTAGTAAGTGGTAAGGACTCCCATACATCACTGGTATCATTACTACTTCATAAATTTCAAATATATTCTCACTGATTTCACAGAAATGTTATGGTACCAATAGAATAGATGATTAATATTATCAGTATTTAATTTCAAATACACTAACAATTTTCTATTAATTAATTTTTAAAGTACTGTAGGTCTATGTGCAATAATTTCATTTACTTATTTAGTTTTAGGCAGATTTTGTTAAACAGGACCGATGTCTGTAGGTTTACTTTCTTCTTAGAATTTTTCTCAAGAAGTCGATAAGCCGTCTTGAGAAGAATTCTAAGAAGAAAGTAAACCTACAGACATCGGTCTTGTTTAACAAAATCTGCCTACAAGAAAATCTGTCACCAAAGTACACCAACATCCGATTATTTAGTTTTAACAAACTTTATTTAGTAAGAGAATTTAAGAATTAAAAATGTTTATGTAATAACTAATTCAAACAGAACTAGACAGCTGGACATCAAAGGAAGTTTATTCAGAATAAACACTTAATCTGATTGTCAACATTCTAAAGTCATTATTTGAATAATTAAAACAGCATATTCCAAAGTCATAATGGCAATATATCTTTCGTAGGTGCTCAGTATATTAAAATACAGTGAGCAAAGTATTCTGTCAGACGAACATTTCGACCTGTTCAATCAAAACATTTTTCCTTCGAAATGTTCAAACTCAGAGCACAATCTCGAAGCTTTTAATTTTAGCTTAAAACTTTACGGTTTACCTTTGTTTAAGATCTGTTGGATTCCACGTGTTTCTCTGAATATATATATACATTTTTTCAACAGAGTTCTCTACATGAAAAGTTGTATGAAATTTTGAAATGCATAAAATCGGTTGTGTTTACAAATACCATGGAATAGGAATTAAAACGAAACGAAAAATCTTGACTTTTTAAACTCAGATTTTTAATTTCGGTTTAATAACATTCCCACAGTGGCAAAGCAATACCTCATTACCTGTTAATTTATTTACGGGGGGTAAGGACTGAACTTACCAGTGAAACGACACATAACCAGATTTTGGTCTACTTTTACAACTGAACGCAACACAAATTTACATTGTTACATTACATACCGGTTACAACTTAAAACTTTTATAATGAGTTGTACGCTCGCAGCAACTAAAAGTGAAAGTACTACAAAAAACTTACAAGATGGCCACTTTATAATTTCCGGTAACTTCACGTGACAGACTCAGTTAGAGTCAATGCTCATTCCAGTTTAGTGGTGGCAATGATGACGTGGATAATGTAACTACAGAAGCCTCATCAATAATAAAAGCTGATATGGCACATAGATAATCTGGCGAAAAACCAACATACCGATGCTAATATCAAAATTAATCTGTTTTTCTCTATGCATACTCATTAATTCTAGCTAATTATCTTACTACCTTTAAGCGTGAATTGGACGTCTGTGTGCTCAAACTATTTTATGTTACTGAGAAATTATTTAAAAAAATTTATACCCACTATAAACTTGAGGTGTAAAAAGTGAATAAAAATTACAAAACAGTAAGCCCAATAATCTAAGTAATTATCACAGGATACGTTTGCTTAAATTAGCGGCAAGAGCAAACGCTTTTTTATTGTTGTGACAATCCACAATTATATGTTTCGCTGTTATTGAATTAGGGCGGGATCCCGTTTTCTTTCCATCCTTGGGAGAGGATGACAAGGGATAACCGGAATTAAGCCAATGAGATTATGCTTGTTGTCATATAGTCTGATAGTTTTCCGAGGATCTGATTTGGTTATAGTATACTATAAGCACACGGAGGTTTGGTGTTTTCTTTAAATTTTAGATTCCATCAAGATGTATCAACGCAATTTGTTGTTCACCTGCATTTTTACATTTTTAAGAACATCTCGCTCATTTTACTTGCCAGGCTTAGCTCCTGTTAATTACTGCGAGGAAGGTAAAACAACAGAAACTTGCAAGGTAAGTTGAGATGGTGCTATGTATGTGACTCTTGCGTATTGTTAATGTTAATAATAGATAAATAAATAAATACTATTCGGTAACCTACTCATTAACTTCCTTATAGCGATACATATGATGTTATTAAATTTATTGTTAATCGTACAAATATCCATCATTTCAGTTATTAATAATTGTTCAGACGGTTAAAATCTAATTCCCAATAAACGAAAGTGACCTCCTTTATAATTATTTTAGGCCATATTTTGTATTTTACAGAAATTTATTCAGTATTGTTTTGTTATTGCATATTATTATGCTTATTTTATTCGAATCTTGCCAAAAGTAAAATTAGATTAGCTCTGAGAATATAAATGTTAATTTATCTTTCTTGTCACTTAATGATTAATCCAAAGCTTGTCTGTCTGCTAGTGATGTAATTTGCTTTATTCACCCTGATTGTACACTGTATATAACTTGTAATACTTATTTAATATTCACGCTTTAAATCACAATATTCCAATAGCAATGACTCTTAGGTTTTGCGAGAGTGAATGGCACATCTTCAGTTTCAACATTAACAGTAATATCTGACGCATCACAAGTATGGTGTTTGACTGAAATACAGTGTGAAACTTCTAATAGCTATAGCAGAAGAAATGGTTTGTGTCAACTCATTATTGTAAGGAATGGTAAAATAAATAATCTCTAATCAAAGGTGTGATAAATTAGTAAATTTCAAGTTAATTTGCACACAAACTATGGGCATCACAAGATTGCATGTCATATACTCTTGTGTAGAATTACAAAAATTGTTTGAATGATAAATATTACAGTGTTAAAGATAGGACATCTCAGTTTTACTAATTAACTAGTATCTAATAAATGAAACAAACCAAACTGTTAAACCACTGTTGAAATTTAAACCTGACTTCATTTGAGTCAATTTATAAACTTTCACTTATTTGCAGTTCTTGTTCACTACTGGCCTTTAACTTGTTCTTTACACATAGGCTCATCTCATTTTACAGCACGTATCTGTTAATACTTGAAAATAATATGTGTCTTAAATTTACATTGTCGTGTACGTGAAGAGTTTACCACCTAATGGTGGAACCAATATAACCTAACAAACATTTAGGAATGTTAAAATCATATACCATGTTGGAAGTTAGGAAGATTTATATACAATCTTTATACCTGAAAAAACACCATAATCTGCCTACAGGCTTAAAAACATATATATATATTTTTCATGAGCTAACTGCTTCACATGATTTTAAGTTCATCTGTTGCTCACAGTAAGTTCTCACACTTTGGTTAATTGCCTGTCACCTACTTAGTTTGAGGCTGAAAGGCATTGTAAAGTAATAAAATTAAAAGCAAACAGCTGTGAAAAGTTGTAAAGATTAACAGCTTTATAAGCACAAATTAAGTAACATAGAACAAACCAAATTTACAAAAATATGAAGATGATTACCTCAACTTGGATGACTTTGGAAACAAATTAATCAATCAAATACTACTAAAACCATATTTCTGCACACGCTGTGTGGATAACACTTTCACTGTTATACCCAATGACAACTGCTTATAAAGCTGTTAATCTTTACAACATTTGTAGATAGCACGAAGTTCTACTTATCTTGATTAGTTGTGAAAAGGTTAGAAAGTTGAGGCTGTTAGGATAAATAATAATTGTAATTATAAATGTTGGAGATATACCACACTCTACAAACTTTAAATTTCGAAAACAGCAATGGGAGAGAAAAAATGCTTCACTTTAAAAAAAACAACATTTCGCCACTGTTAAAGTGGTATCATCAGGTACTCAGTACAATTGTACACGACACTTAAGTACATCCAACTGGTGACATCAACCACATAACCTTGACCTAGCGTAAGTATAAACCTACTCCTTATGTTTTATTTATTAAAGATTTGTACGCCTTTATTAAAATGGTTTCTTTTATTTTATGTTTATTAATATTAGGTTCTCTACAAATAATTCTAACAGTTTTATTTTCATTAAAATGTTGGTAAACATGATGGAACATGTCCATATTCTGGTATTCTAGTACTTAGGTTTCTATATATATATTATTACAGTCCGTACATTCTACTCTGTGAACAACTTCTTTCTCAATAGTAGTCGGTTTAATTCTATTGTTAAAGATTATATTCATCTTTTTTCTTTTTATTTAAAAAACAAATTGATTGTGTGTACAAAAGACTAAAAACTTGTCAAATTTTGTAAAGATGCACTTAGTATATTCATTTATAATATGTATTGTTTTATGGTTACATGGTGGCTAAAAAGCTGGTAACAGTGACCAATCATGTATACAGAGAGTTAAAAAGGAAAACAAATTTCAACAATGAACCATTATGTCAACAAGAAACCTTAACTAACCTTTAAGTAATCTCCAGTCATGTGACTTGTTTCATACTCTCTCTCTGCATGCACACACACACACACACACACACACACACACACACATGTACATATTTATATATTCCTATATCTAGGTAAACTACTTTCCTTATGACAACAAAAACTTTTCCAAATGTTATACATTTGTTACCATGGTAATCTTTTAATAAAGTTTTGTTACCCATTCAACCCATCTCTAAACTGTATATAACCTTACGTTATTTCAAGTTATCTGATATCATCTCATTGAAGAAAGGATAATATACTCTTTCCTTTATGTTTCACCACATTATGGAAGACTGCTATTCTGATTATGGAAAAGTTATTTTATGGGGATGACCTTGGAGTACCAAATGGCCCTTTATTGTCCCTAACATTATGTGATTTAGATTAATTTCAATAATCTGGCTGAATATACAGTTTTACTTGTACTTTTTGCCTCAGACTTTTGTTTTATGTAGTAGAGCTTCTTTGCTCTGCTAGGCTAACTTAAATACATGTATATATAAATCATAACAGTTGAGGACAACAAGAGACCGGTTGGTCCATCAAGACTGTCCCATCCTCTTAAAAATAAAGAAAACAAAAAAATCCAGCCATGATCATTTAAATATTCATCAAGCCTTCCCTTAAACCTACTACGTCCATCACATATGAAGGCAATTCACTCCAAAGGCCAACCACCCTTCTAGTAAAGTAAAACAATTTAAACTGAATATGACTCCTACCATACCTTGTTGTACCATTCTCTCTATGAAATAGAAAAAATAATGTATCAATATAGTTGATTACCTTAGCAATCTTGAAACCTTGGTGAAATCCCTTTTAATTCTTTTTTTGTCAAGAAAAACAATTTCAGTGATCTTAACTAGTCCTTGTTTGACCACCTCTCCATCACAGATATCCTCGTGATACTGACCTCTGTATTAGATGCTGAAATATAATCAAATACATGAATTAATTTAGTTAACTGCCCAGATCTACCCAATAGATTGCAATATGATGACTTCTCTACTAAGTAAGATACCCTGACCTATACTTAGGTCATCTCTGAATGAATTTGTGTTTTCATTGTTTTGTGATTTGTAACTTCACATTTTAAAAAATATTACAGTTTTTCTTTTACTATCTTACCAATGGCTTGTCTATTTACTGATCAGTTATGTTTATACTTTAAGATACATGTATGATTTTAAAGTGTGAATGTTGTTGTTAAAACATTGAATACATGTTTTGAAGTACAACTAAACTGATTACATTAAAACATTTTCAATTTTGGTACTTATTCCAAGAACTTGTGAGTGAAAATAAAGAATGTGTAACAATATGTCAACCATGCTGTATTTGCTGTATCCAGTGCTGATGAGACCTTTCATCCAATACCAGTGCTTATAAGGCCAACTGGGATAAGACAGACACAGAAATGGTTTAGAAATTATTTATCAAATTGTATAAAGAACAATTGTTGTGGTATGAACGAGGTTAAGTTGATGAGGTGGTATAAACTAGGTGAAGTTGATGAGGTGTAATTTTTATCAATTTTATATTATTCATTCAGAAATCGAATTAGGGTAATGATTAAAAGTACAATATTATTTATCTATTTTAAAACAAATTATTTGTTATTGCTATTATTTATTTTTATCTAGATTTAGTACATGAAATTAATGTTAGTACATGTGTATATAATTATTTTTCAGTCTGAAGTGGAGCTCTTTGTAAATCGACTTGATTCTGATGAATCGGTCATACCCTATGAATATCATCAGTGAGTATAGAGGACATAAATACATGGTTTAAGTGTGTGTGTGATGCAATTAGGCTAAGCATATATGTATATAATGGGAGAATAAATTATTATGAAAGGAGGACTGGCAAGATCTGTAATTAGAAGTTAGTATCCAAGTTAGTGTTGAAATACATAGAAAAAATGAAATTTTCTACATCAGTTTCTGGTCAATGGGGTCTAAAGAAACACAATGGTGGACATTTACATTTTGTCAAGAAAAGTAGCTATTGTGTGCCCCAAAAAAATATTGCATATGCAAATAAGATTATTATAAAAGGTAATTTTAGCACTAAGTATGAGAGGATTTCATGTAAATTGATTCTGTGTGAATATTTTGGCATTTTACAGTATTATTTTTGGGGGAAAAAAGGAATCTACTAAAAAAAAGTGACAAATAGTAGAATTTCATATTTTACCATAATGCCAAATCCACAGTTTTAAGTGTTCAAATTAGTTTTCAATAAAACCAAAAAATAATTTGCATACAGAACTTGGTTATGTATCAAAATATCTAAGCAGTTGAGGAGATATTAAAATACAGAAGTCAAAGGTCAAGAAACCTATGTGAACATAATGAGATAAAACAAAATAGTTCTATGTATGTAAGAGGTGAATTTGGGTTCTTTAAGAAGTATGTTCATGTATATGGCATTGTTTTACTCTTGTTACATGTTCTATAATGCACTGAAGAATATTAAAAAGCCATATAATAGACATTTAATAACATTAATCATGTAAAGTGAGGCTACAGAAATATAACACACAAAACTGGTCAACATTTGATATTATAAAAGAATGGGGAGCTCTTTTTTTCATTGATACCATTTTTTCTTCTCCCTTACTGTAAGTTTTGACTTTTGTGTGGCACCTATTGATGATTCTCCAGTGGAAAACTTGGGACAAGTGGTGTTTGGGGAACGGATAAGACCTTCTCCATACAAAGTAAGTGTTGATATGTGGTGTAACATTCCATTCATGCTTTTGAGAAAAGAATCCATTTTAAACACATTTTTCTTTGTAAAGGGTCAGTGTTATTTCCTGTTTCTTTACGTTCATTACTATAACAGTAGTCTGTAGCTTCCATATTATATATAATACGTTTCCATAAGAAAAGGTAAGTATTTGTAATATGTCCAGAATTACTATATAAATATATATGTGTAAGTTAAGTAGAATGTGACTGAGTTATTATTAATAGTACAGGATTGTATGTTTTTGCACCAATGCTGATGATTCCCATATGGTACTGCACATGTGTAAGCTAACATGTGTTGATATTTCTGGAAATAGATTTTTGATGGTAAGGTGAAAGCAATAGTTTATTGTAGTGGATGATCTTGCATATTAATACAGTCAATTAAAATAATTAACCTTTAAGATACTAGCTTATTTCACTTTAGCATTGAAATTTCATTGATAAAGCTGTTTTTAATGATATTTCAGTTGTTTATTAATGAGAAAAACAATTTAAAATGCATGTATTTATTAGTATGCAGCTTGTTTCTTAAGTGTCTTTAATATGGCAGTGATGTTTGAGCAGTATATGTATTTTTTCTTTTGTAATTTATTTCATTGTGAAGGAAATTGTCATTCTAAATGCCACAGAGTAGGAAGTGTAAATATATATTCATCTTCTAGCTCTTTTCTTTCCATTTAACTTTTCTTGTTATGCTAAATTATAGAAGTCCCAATATTTCACTTCATATTGAGCATAATACATTTTTTATTACACTCAACATTTCCAAGTTCATTATTTTGCATTTATTGAAAATCCTCTACATCACTGATAGTGTGGTAAGGATGAATTTTGGCTTGAGATTTTGTGTTAAGCCTAACAAAATTACAGCTTAAATGGAAGTGACAACGTTGATGTTTTGTTTTATAAAAGATATTATGATTTTTAATATTGTGATTGAATAAAGCAAGAGAAATATTTTCAAAATTAGAAATAAGCACAAGAAAATTTGTTATTCATTTTGGTCTCTACACAAGCAATACAAACAACACTTGAGTGAGTGTGGTAAGACCTGCTGGAATTGGGAGGCAATTATAGGATATTTCAGCTACTATATAACTTTCTGTTGTTCAGTATGTAATATATATGTGTATGTGTTTGTATATATAACTTTAGTAGAGCAGTCTTTCCAAGTTCACTGAGTTAGTGACAGTGTAGCTACCACATGTAGACGTATGTGTTACTGCACATGTGGAAACCATAAAAGTTGGTTAATAGATATACATATATACACTCTAATTTAATTAATTGGGATCTATATAAACACACATACTTACATACAGCCTAATTAATTAAAGCTGTCTGAGTAGTAATATCAAATAATAGTAATAAAATGTTTTCAGTGGTTTGTCTTTTACACAAAAATTATCTCTGCTATTACTTTAGTAAGTACAGATAAAAAAGTAGTTTGTTATAGGTACAAGCTTAACTAATCAAAAACACCTTAGGTGGGTAAAAAGGTGCCACCAAAAGAAGATTCAGTGTGTAACTTAAAGGAATGAAATCAAAATTATAGCATTGAATTTTTTGTAAAAAATTAGTACATATTTAGTACGTTTCATTGCTTTATACATAGGTGTTGTATAACAATTTTGAATTATTAATTGTGTTAGTTTTTGATATTTGGGTATATAATTTGTTAATATTAGGCACATTTATTCATCTTCTGAGTGTTCTTCAGCTTTTATATGTGGCAATTAAAATTCAAGACAGCACACAACCAGGTGCGAGAGGTTTAATTTGAATCTAATTTTTACTTCCTGCTTGTACCAGAGTTAAATTTTTTGATGAGTGGGAAGTTGTGTATTAATAAACAAGATCAGTGACAGCTCAGGCAATAATGACAAACTTTATTACTCATATTCTTGCCAAATTCAGCTTGAAATTGATACTATTTAATGGCAAGTTTAAAAAAATAGCCTTTTTCTATTTAAATGGCTATCATTTCTTTTTTATTGTATTTATATGTGTTGCATCGTAGTCATATTGCTGTTTATATGGCTGTGTGCTGTTTCTTGATATAGCACTTGTAGGTATTGTGTAATTGTCATATTGCTGTTTGTATTTCTTCACATAGTGCTTACAGGTATTGCATCATTGTTATATTGCTGTTTGTATTTCTTCACATAGTGCTTGCAGGTATTGCATCATTGTCGTATTGCTGTTTAATTGGAGGTTTATTTGATATAGCACTTGCAGGTATTGCATTGTTGTCATGTTACTGTTTATATGGCTGTTTTGTGTTTCTTGATATAGCACTTGTAGGTGTTGTATGATTGTCATATTACTGTTTCAGTGTCTGTTGCTTCTTTAGATAGTGTTTGTAGGAATTGCATTTTTGTCATAGGTGCTGCATTGTTGTCATATTGCTGTTTAAATGGCTATTTGTTGTTTCTTTATAGCACTTGAAGGTGCTGCATTGTTGTCATATTGCTGTTTAAATGGTTATTTGTTGTTTCTTTATAGCACTTGAAGTGCTGCATTTTTGTCATATTGCTGTTTAAATGGTTATTTGTTTCTTGATATAGCATTTAACATAGATTTTAGAAGCAGCTGCTGTTTATCCAATTGATATAAAAATTCAACTTTGTGATTTTAGTTTCATTATATCAACACTCATTTTCACGTGAATATTCAGAAAAATATAACAGGACATTGAGACATGTTTCATTTATGCAAATAACTAAATGAAGGAGAAAGAAATATATTTCTGTATCCAATTGTACACTTAATTGTAGTTTCTGTAATTTCTAGGGTAAAAACATAAACACACTCTTTGAATGTCTTTGATTTTGGCCCCCAAAATTGATAGGGCATTTATGTGACCTACACAGTTAGTGAACTAAATATATTGAAAGAAAAAATGTCTCATTTCTGTTAGTGAAGCTTGTTTGTACTCATTAATATTGTGCTATGCATCTTTCCAGAAGTTTTCCCTTGTTATAACTTTTTTTAGTTTGTAATAGGCCCTGCCAATGTTCAAAGTAATTTTTATATGAGAAAATTTTAATATTAAAATACATTCAGTTTCTCTATACAAAAGTTTTATTGGAATATTAAAACTGAAGATCATTTTTAAATATCTGTTACATTTTCTAAAGAGTTTTTTATTTTCTTTGTGGTTTTTCCAGTTGAACTTTTTAAAAAACCAAAAATGCACAAATCTGTGTCAGAAGATCTACAAAATGAAAAACAAGCAGGATATGAAGAATTTGAACATGTTGAAAAAGGGAATGATGCAGAACTATCAACATCATTGGTGTGTTATAGCTTTACATCTTTTTTTGCAATTGATATTTTATGATTCACTAAGAGATGTATTTTTTTTTAAGTTATGTTTTTGAAAAGTGCGCAAGTAAAAAGGAATTAGGTTTACATTGCTGAAGTGAATACCTTAATGCTTGAAACCTGTTTGTTTTGGTTTGTAAAGATGTTTGGATTTTGATTAAAAGTTTTTGTTTTTTTAAGAGGTTGAAATTAATATACATTAACCCTCTCCAGACAGGTCATGGGTCAAAGTCCATGTCATCGCATTTGTTGACTCATATTCAAAATTTTATTGAACTATTTCATGAATTTATGTCAATAAGTTTGGTATCAAACTGTAGATTATAATTCAAATTTTAGTATTATACATTATTTAATTTCTTAATTTAAAAGTAAATATTAAAAAACACAGTTAAGCATCAATTTTTGTGTCGCATAGTATGTTGAATACAGCACTGGTTTGAATTAGATGTTTGTGATGGCAAAATACTAAGTTTATAAAGCCAGAATATAAAATAAGAACCTCCTATCTTTTCTCTTTGATGATATATCACTCATGTAAGGAACCAAACACAGTGGCCCCATTCACCTCTTTCCAGTTTTGGAAACAGTCCATCATATACGCTTACTTCAATATATGACATGTGAATAACCAAGCGAAAGCTCAAAATGTCCTCCTAGTGGCTTTCTTTGCCATTTTCAAGGATGCCATCTCTTTCTTTCGAACCAAGATATCAAGGACGTAGGTTGTGTGTTTAGTCTGCTCAAAATTTAATATTTTTTTAGACCCAAATACAGCTTAGTCCCTTATATACACTTACTTTAATATATGACATGTGAATAACCATCAAAAGCTCAATGTCCCCTAGTGGCTTTCTTTGCCATTTTCATGTGTTAAGATGCCATCTCTTTCTTTTGAACCAAGATTTCAAGGAGGTAGGTTGTGTGTTTAGTCTGCTCAAAATTTCAAATTTTTTTTAGACCAACATACAGCTTAGTTACTAAGCTTGATATATTATAGTGGAATTTTATAGTATCGATGTAGTAATTTATGATTTTTTGGTTATTCAACCTTATAAATAAAACCTACAAAAATTTAGTTTCATATCCTCCATGTGTGAAATTTTAAAAGGCTTAGCAACCTACATCAAGCAGCAACTGAGTAAAAAGGTTGTAACTAGAAGAGATAATTTTTTGCTATACTTCTTTATTTACTGTTCTAT
>NW_013671070.1:36608-47216 GCF_000517525.1 Limulus polyphemus
GAGGCATAATTTATATTTATTTCTTAATTTTTTATGGTAGTTACAAGATCAGTCAAATCTACGAAACCCGTACATAGATTTGTTAGTTAGACTAACAGATAAAATATAAATTTTTTTCTTAAGAAACATTTGAAAACTATCTTGACATTATAAAGATTTTGTATGTGGAATTTGAAAATTTACTGATGTATAAAAGTATTTTTAATCTTAAAATGAAAATTACTTTATGTGTTGGAAAGGGAATATGCGAAAAGAAAAAAAAAGCATGAGAAAAACATTACTTTACAAACCTTAAGACTTAATAAAAAATATATATATATATTTTGTGTATGAAAACATTGTAATGTTTACTGATAATCTGCCAAATTTCATTAACATATGCTTACTAATTTAAAAGTTATAGCATAAAAACTATAACAAGCACAAAATGGTTACAAGGTCGGTCCTAGTGACCGAGCGTGTGTTGAAAGAGTTAAAATTATTACAATGAAAGATTTATATCTCTGCAAATATTTGAGTTATACGGAAGTAATAATTCAATAGATAAAACCTTGACTCAACACTCAAGGTTGGCAGAAAAGGTACAAAGTTGCTGATATTATGTTAATTTATTTTTTATGAACGTGTCTTTCTAGTTGAATGAAAGATACATATTCCTCTAGATCAGTTTTCTTGAAATAGTATTAATATATTTATACAGTTAATTCAGACTGAGGAGCTTAGTGTCACAAGAACATAATTGTCATTGAATATTTTTGATTTATTAGCTTTATCATTATTATTTAAGAAATGATGTCCATTTCTTCGTTGTAATGCTTTCGTTACTGAACTTCATTAAAGGATGCCAAATTATAGTAAATTGTTGTTAATTCCTGTACTTGTAACAAAGGAAGTCAAATAGATACTTTGGTAACAGATATGACAAAAATTATAATTTTGAATGGATTATGAGCAGGAGAAATTATTGTATAATTGGCATAGGCAGGATTTTCAACTAATTTCTTTACTTAAAACCTGTGGAGAAACATGAAAGAATATAATAGAAAAATGTTATATTAGCTTATTCAGTAATATGGTAGCTTATGTCAAAGTGAGTTTTACATTAGCAAATTGAGACCTTTCTTATTGTTCTAACAAAATACTCTCAGTTCTAAGCTAGACAAGATTATATACATAAAAAAAGCAAGCTTTGGAGTTGCATACATTATCAGAAAAATAAAATTTACAGTATAATTGTACATTGTAATAACATTGAAATTCAGTGGCTCAGTGGTAAATCTGCAGCTTACAGTGCCAAAATTTAGGGTTTTGATACCCATAGTGTGCAAAGCACAAATTATCCATTGGGTAGCTTTTTGTGCCTAAGGAAACCAAACTATTGGGGAAAATTCCACTTTTTATAAAAACCTTTGTTTGAAAGTGGATACAAGTATATGACAAGAGGGAATCTTAAATAGCTGTGGCACTTGAAATTCATTTAGGCAGGATTAGAGTAAGCTAATCTGCGAGACCTTTTTTTTTTCCTTTTTATCAGCTATATTTTTGTGAGCCAGCAATACCAGATGTTGGATGCACATATACCTGAATCAATTTTATTACTCCTCAGGTTCTCTACCACCCTACCCTCAAATTGAAATTATTTTAGGACGGATTAGAGTAAATTAAGCTATGAGACCTTGGGTGTGGTCAGATACATTAATAAAAAGGGTTTGATCTCCTGGATCCAAAATGTTAATTAGATCTGAAATCATTTAAGCAATGGTGGAGCTATGAGGTAAAAGTTTGTACTTGAAAAAAAATACAAAAAACTCGGGGCCATTTTATGAGCCTCTATGCTACAGCTAAAAGGTTTTTTAAGAGGTAAAAGTTGGCAGAAATGAGTAACTGCTCAAATTTATGTATCTAGATGGAAGATGTGTATTTATTGGACATAGTAATGCATTTTTCAAGATTATAAGACTTAAGTAAGTAATTTATGAATATCCTTACTTGTTTAGAAAATTAATCTGATGTTGAATACAGCTTTACCATTCAGCATAAACACAGTAAGTCCAAAATGTGTGCAATCACTACTTTGAGTCAAATTATTGAGTCTGTTAAAACTTCTTGATGTTTTCTATTACAAGAGTAAAATTTCACTTATCTTTCTGTATTCATAAAATTTTGACAAAGATTCAAATTTCCCCCTATAAATCTTAACAGGATTGTTGACAACATGCCAGTGACTTGGTGCTACAACGTAGAGGGAGACCAGAAGTATTGTTCAACTGGTTTTCCTATGGGCTGCTATGTGAAAGCAGATGGAACTTCCAAAGATGCATGTGTCATTAATGTGAGTCATATTCATAATATTACTATTTGTATGATGGGAAAGAAAGAATATTTTGACTGGAGTACATTGCTACACTTGATAATGTTATGTATTCTGTAATAATGAAATATGTGTGTGTACGTGTTTGTACACATACAAATATGATATGATCTTAACTAAGCTCTAAAATATTGTAATATTCTTTAATGTATATTCCAGATTGAAGGGTAAGTTTACTCTGAGTACACACTTGGTATTCAACTTTCAAGTTTGTTTTTTTCTCATAAGTGAAAATAAAAAAAGGTTCAAATTTTCATTTCTGTTATTAAATTATATTTCTAGATGTTTATTTTTTAATTCTTTTGTACTTCCTTTAAGATTGTTTATTCCTCCCAATCAAAGGATATATTCTGTGTAAAAATTCGTTACTCATATGAAAATGTTGAGGTTAAGTACATTTACTAGTATTAATACAACCTCAAGACAAAACTTTGAAATGCTTCATAACTAGTGAAGATACCTAAGATTTTTTTTATTTTCTGATGATGTTATTTTCACTCCTGATAATGTTTTTATGTTGTATTATGATCACTTAAAAACTACAGGAATTTCTTCTACATATAAGACAAAATATCAGGTAAGGATATTTAAGTTTAGCAAGTACAATCTGTCTGTATTATTAGATATAAAGTGGACTTGACCAGTAATATTGTTGGCAAAATATCATGCTACAACATATGAAAAGGTAGCTATATTGAAAGATGAAGTTGTTGCTCATTGGTAAATCTTTATACTGTGTTTGTATGATTCACAGTATGAAGTCAACTGCTTCACTCAGTAAAATAAAGTATCAAAATAATTATATCAATGAATTTCAAGTTAAAAATGTGAGATATATAAAATAGTCTGATCATCAATAAAGTAAACTCGGGTAAAGTAAGGTATCAAAATAATTATATCAATGAATTTCAAGTTAAAACTGTGAGATATATAAAATAGTCTGATCATCAATAAAATAAACTCGGGTAAAGTAAGGTATCAAAATAATTATATCAATGAATTTCAAGTTAAAACTGTGAGATATATAAAATAGTCTGATCATCAATAAAGTAAACTCAGGTAAAGTAAGGTATCAAAATAATTATATCAATGAATTTCAAGTTAAAAATGTGAGATATATAAAATAGTCTGATCATCAATAAAGTAAACTCGGGTAAAGTAAGGTATCAAAATAATTATATCAGTGAATTTCAAGTTAAAACTGTGAGATATATAAAATAGTCTGATCATCAATAAAATAAACTTAGGTAAAATAAGGTATTTTTTTGTTTTTTAAAATGATGTTTAACAATAGAATCTCTGAGACTTAACAACTGAAAAAATGTTTTGAATACTAAATCATATTTCCATGAATTTCTTGTACAACTTGATTTAGTATTTTCACTGAGAATGTAAAAGAGCAATGAGTGCTTTAGAATGTATTACTACATGTAACAATTCTGTGTTCCTACAATTTCACTAAGCTATTTACATAGTTTGAATCAGTTAATTAGCAATATTTTGCTTAAGTTGTTCTATATTATGCAAGAAATGTAAATGCCTTTTTTATAAGTCTTTAATGTAAAGAAAATATCAGCAGTTTCAAATAAGAGTCATTAATCCTTTTTTTGGTACATCAGTAAAATTGGGAGAAAATATAACATGGTATATATGGTTTTGTTCTTTGTATAACCAGACTGCTTTCAATCAACCTGATACATATTACCTTTTCAATCATGTGGACATCATCATAACTTACCACAGCGGAAGTGGAGAAACCTGGGGTGTGGACTTCGGAGATAATGGAGGCCGCATCATATCTGTGAAAGTTATACCAAAAAGGTAAGTGGTTAAAGTACTTGCTGTGGTAGAACACAATAATTATTGCTGAATTATTTTCAGGTTACAGAGAGAATAAAATGACTGTTTTGCCTTTGAAGTTCATAAGATGAGTGTCGTTATCAAAATTTTAATTGCTTAGAGAAATCCATTTTTTTCACTATAGAGATCATAGAAAAATTTTCTATCCATTTGAATAATTATTTTATTCTAACTTCATCAAATGAAACTAGCCTATTGAGTTTTTTAAGAATCAATAATTCACCTTGAGCTTTAAATCACAAACTGAAAAACAAAAAAAACTACAATAATGTATGAAAATCAGATATTTTACCAGCCCACATTCTGTGAAACTTTCGTAGTCATTTTGCCAGGGGTGTTGAAGCATTGCTACAGTGACATGTAAATATGCTTTAACATAAACATATTTGTACCATGAGTAAAGGCAGGATGATACAAGGATGGAGACAATTTAATTACTAAAAGTCATCTTGGTTGATGGAATTGGAATTAAAGCCAAGTCTTAGATCACAGCAAGTATAATTTTATCAAGGTATGTGTCTGTTTAGTTTTATGAATATGAAAGAAACAGGTATTGAAAAAATAAATACACACACACCTTAAATAGCCAAAGTAGGCTTTGCAATTTCAATATAATTTGCAGGATTCTCATAATTTTTGTACTTGTATACCTTCAAGAAGAATTAAATTTTAAGGCTATCTGTTTTGCAAATAATTAATTCTGCAAATATTTTACATAGAAACTGTAATAAAAGAAAACTCATTTTAGATATGATAATATCAAAACTTTAAAATAAACTCAGTTGACTATTAACTGTATAAAGTATCTATGCCATAATTTAGATTTGTTTTATTTAAGAGATACATAGTTGTAGGTTTTCAGTTGAAAATATACAAGATTAATCTACCTTCAAAATAACTTATAATTAACAGTAAAATAACGTTCCTATTTGAAAACTACACATAAGAGTATTATATGTAAATGCTAAACTATTTACATTTTTTTCTAGTGTGATGTCACATCTCCAAGTTCTAAATTCCATGCAAGCAGTTTTAAAATAGACTTTGAGGTTTAGAACTAATAAGTGTCTTTTATGAATGTCTTTACAAAATATCTTTTATAATTTTCGTACTTAATATTTTCAGTGGTTAACATTTTTTTGCTAAATATTACTGATATGTTATAACAAGTTAACAAGGGGTATTTGTAGGGCAATTTGGTCACTAAATTAAGGATTAGCTGATAATTGAAGAACATATAGGATTTAACTTCGTGCCCAGAGGGAATGCAGTCTGCCTCAAGGGCATGATTGCACCATTGAACTAAAAAAGCTATTGAAAATAAATTTATTCTTATTTTTCCACACATCAAAAAAGGAAAGTACTTCAGATTTGAAATTTATTAAATAGAATTGTTTTATTTATTTAATTTTGTATATATTAAAGTAAAATTGCACATTTTGTGCTGATTTTGTTGTGTTTCCAATGAAACATTAGTGGTTGTGAATTTCATGAATTTTTCTAGAACATAATATGGCAGTTGTAGCTCCTTTTGGGGAAAGTCATTAGTTTTGAAAAAACTAGTGCTAATTTGTCATAGTATGATGTAATTATCTATATTTTGGCTTTAGTATTTAGAAGCTATTGATCTAAACATGTCATGAATTTTTTTTTCTGTTATTTTAAACCAGTAAAACTGAACAATGTGTTGGTAGAAGCTTAATTTGGTGATATATTGCTAGAATAAAATGTATTTGGGAACAAAACCTTTTTTAAAGCTTGTGTAAAGCTTGCTTTTGTCATTTTATACTTCATTTGGATTAGGGTATTGAAGTATGGTAGGAAAAGAAATATTATTTTGTGTATCAAGATGAGGTAGGCTTAATCAAATAATTTTGCACTCACCCATATTACATATCAAGTTTTATTTCACTGATTAGGCTGCTTTGTTTACATGAGTCTATATTTGCCTAAATATTTGTTTGAGTAAACAATGAAAATTGACAAAAAAAATGTAAAAATTTATATATAAATTAATATAAAAGATTTAAAATGGATTACACATATTCAATGACATCTTGTGATTAAAGACTTAATAATAGTCCGATTGCTTATAATTTTGGTTGGTAAAAAAGTTATTTTTATTGTATGTCAATAACTGTAAACACAGTGAAACTGCGTGCATTTGTTTGCATCAAAACAATGGTAAAAATTTATGCATTATAAAAAAACTTTACAGGAAAGTTTTAAATGAATGTAGGAAAATAAAAATCAGAAATTAAAATGTATAACAGAGCTGAACATTTTTGTTTTAAAAAATAAAACATATCACAAAAAATCTATTCAAATTCATAAAAATGTTGCATAATATTTCATTTGAAGAACCTACAAACTCTGTATAAAGTATGTCCCCAAGTGAGACAACTGCAAATCTACAGACTTGCAGTGCTAAAATACAGAGTTCAATTCCCTGCAGTGGACACAGCAGATAGCCCAGTGTGGCTTTGGTCTAAAACAAACAAACTTTATAAAGTAATTCTGAAGTTTCAAACTATTTTATCAAATATTTTTTTCACAATGCATTAAAATATAGCATACAACAGATGATTGAGTCAACACTACTTGTTTTTTTTTAGAGTTAAGATAAAATGTAAGAAAGATATACATTACTTTCTTGTTTGACATGTTTTTATTGTTTTTGTGTTTAATTGATAGTGAGGTGTAATTGTATAACACCCGAATTGCAATGATATTATTTATTAATATTTTTCTTTGTATATTATTTCTATAAAATTTTTAATATTAGCTAGGAATGTAGTGTTTTACTGATATTTTGGTTGAATATAATATCTATACTTTCTTTTCATAAAATTGTGTTTTATGTCTAATTTTGATTAGCTATCATCATTATTTCTTAATAGATATAGTTTTTATTAAAATATGAAATGAGATATGTGTATGTTGGTAGTTAAAATGTATAACTGTAATCTGATGTTATGATTTCCTTTTGTTTGTTCTTTAGTATAAATCATAAAGGTACAGAAGAAAAAGCATGTAGTCCTCCTACTGAACCCATGGGGATTCCTGGCAAATTGAAAAGTGATGACGTTATAGTTGTAAACTACACTTACTCTGTCACTTATAATGTAAATATTGCTTGAGTTATTTTTCTTTGCAAATTTTAGACTTTCTTACGTTAGGATTCAACATATCCTTAAATTTTGCTTGTTTAAGGTTAACCCTCTAAATATGGGCTTGGCTCTTCTGTGCATGTCACAACATAAGAGTTGCATTCAAAACTTAATTAAATAACTTTATTATCAACAGATGTCAATAGAATTAGCATTAGAGTGTAATTTATAATTCAAATTTTTGTATTATCTATGAGTTTAATATCAAAATAAAATATTTTAAAAACTTTTAAAACTTCATTTATGTGTGTTGCATGACATGTCTGTGTTTTGAATTCTCCTCCTTAAATTTGTATAACTTCAATATCATAGCAACTGTGCTGTCTGACTTATCCTTGATACAATCAATAAACAATTACAAGGACAAATGTACTTGTTCAACATGCTAACTTCGCCCTGGAGTGAGAAATTTTCTGAACCTACAACACAAACCCATTTATATTTAAACATTCAAGATAGTTTTCAAAACCATGTGCTCTTAGTTGACATACATGTTGATAACCAATAAAAAGAGCTTATTTTAAACTCCAAGCCTTCAATGGATCTCTTCAAATTAATGCCAATGAGCATTAGACTAGTAGAGGATTTCTTTAGGTGTGTGTTGGTATCTGAGTTGGTGCTTACGCCATTTAATGAATTTGATTTTTACCCCAAAATATCTTAGTTAGAAAGCCAGTTAAGTTATAGTTGTTTTGGACATTCTGTTTGAATTATTTATGTTTTATTTATGTTTTTAAAATGCATAGTTGAAAGGTAAATTAGTTTTTGTGTTGACAAAAACTTAGAAAAAAAATTAGGCTTAGTTAACTATGAATGCAGAAGTCCAAAGCTGCACACATGTGTATATAAGTGTATGGAAACCTGCTAATGTGATATGTCAGTCTTCAGGCATGAAAGAAACCGAACAGTGTACATACCAGACAGTAAAACCATAAAATTAAAATATATATGAAAAGATAAACAGTTGAAATTCTAAAGATAATGAAATTGAAGATATAGTGACAAATGATTCATTCATTCAAAGAAGAGGAAAAAGGTATTGTTCATTTTATTTCAGAATTTTTAAAATTTCATATCACTGTACATTAATGATTTAGCTAAAGATAGGGTAGAGAAAATAATAGATAAAATATAAAGTTTTATCTCAGAAAACTTTTGATATTCATCTAAGAGGTTCTAGAAGTTAAGGAAATGAAATAAAACTGTAAGATGAAATCATATATTTTTATTCTTAGAATAAAAACCACCTTGCGCTCAGGTTGAATCAGTGAAAGCTTTCAAAACTTACAAGAAAATATTTACTGTAAATACTTAATTAAAAATTATAATTTTTTTTTGTATACAACAGATTTGTAAGGTTTACTAAAGCTTGCAAAATTTTGTAAGGATACACTTGATTAATTCAGATTTCTAGCTTTTCAAGCTTTTTTAAAATGACCAGCCCATACTTGGAGAGTTAAATCTTTGAGTTAAGTCAACTTTGGTAATTTTGTTTAATTTAGGATGTATAGATGATTAAGTAACAAAATGTTTTAGTTATAAATAGATTTTATGTAGTCATAGCTCTTGAAGAGAACTGTTTGTCTTGTATTTTATTGACATATTGTTTTTAACTTGAATAGTTTTGTAGATTTACAGTTGTGTATTCTTCATCTATAATAGGAGGATAACAGTATCAAATGGTCGTCTAGATGGGATTATATCCTGGAATCTATGCCACACACAAATATTCAGTGGTTCAGGTAAGTTGATACTATATTAGCATTGATTTTGTAAGTTGAAATGTTACCCAAAGGAATTAACTCTTTTATGCATATATTAAACAGCTTGTTAAATTAAAGATTAAAATACATTGACATTTTATTTGGAATTAGAATGCAAGAGGCATAATTTATATTTATTTCCTAATTTTTATGGTAGTTACAAGATCGGTCAAATCTACCAAACACGTACATGTGAGTAAAGATAATTTTAACTCTATTTAAACAACTTTTTAAGTCAGAGCAGTAATTTTAATTTTGTCATTTTGCTACACTTATTTAGTGTAATTCACAAAGAGAGAGATGAAAATAATTTTACATCTTTCATTTCTGCACAGTTCCAAGGAGTCTCGCTTGTAAATAATGCATTTATTAGTTTTTCTAGAATTTTTATGGTGATCCTAAAACATAAGTTAATATTTACTAAGAAACTATCATTTTTTTATAATATATTTGTCCATATCATATTTCTCATGTGATTTTTTGTTGAAGCTTTAATGTTACATCTCTTTGTTTCCATCCATTTATGGCATCTCGGCATGTGGTCTGTACAATTACTAATGAAGCCCAGCTTTCAAAATAGCTGCTGGTAAAGTTTAAATATCACTTATATCAATGTAGAGTGAATAAAGTGGTATGAGTAATAGTTTACGGTCTTGAGGGAAAGTGGAATTCTTGCAAGGATGAACAGTGGAATCTAATGGGATCTTTACAACACTTAGAAACAAACTGCAGATCTGGAATTTTTTTATAGTTTCTTTAGATGTTCTTTTTGTTACCGAAAATGTTTTTTATTTAAATTATATCGGTTTGAAAGCTACAGAAATCTTCTTGTATGATAAGATATTAGTTAATTTTAGTGAGTACAGTAAGCAATGGCAAAATATTCCAATGTCTTAAATCGTTATTTATTTAATATTTTGTTAAGTTTATTAAAAGAATTCACATAAGTGAAGGAATATATTATGATATGGAAAAGAAACTATATTTGTTCAATTTCAAATGATCTTAGCTAAGAATACTGTTAGCAAAGATATTACCCCAGCCTGAAAAAGATAATGGTGACCTCATCATGAAAGGCTGGGTCGTAGATCACCAGTAAATCTGTTTTTTACAGTTTGTAGCTGGAAGTTGTGACTACTGCAATTGGAAAAACTATCAAAAGAAATTTGTTAATAAATATCGATCAAATTCAAACTGACTAGATATATATATATATAAAATGGAACTATCTGAACAGTAGTAAAAAAATTTAAATTCTAAGACGAATTTATTTTTTCAAAACATCTTTGCAACAAAATGATTTAAATTTTAAAAATTAATGAAAACTAAATCAAATTATATTAATTTTATAAGCCAAAAATAGTTGCTATTTTGTAAATTTTTGTTAAACTAACATGACTGCTGTGATTCTCTTCCCACTATATATATATATATATATATATAT
>NW_013671070.1:47304-54789 GCF_000517525.1 Limulus polyphemus
TGTGTGTGTGTGTGTGTGTGTGTGTGTCTGTGTGTGTATATATATATATAAATAAAGATATTGCTCGTTATAATCAGATAGACTCTGGGGTAGATACAGATCAGTAAAATATGGTAAACAAATTGCCAGACATTAAAAATATTGTTGCTTTTTATTTATCTGTTCTTATCTTCACCTAAGTCATTTAATTTTGATCACTGTTTCAACTATTTAACTGTATTGTAAGAATATATCCAATTCTTAGTTTTTGATATAATTTTACAAAGGTAAGAAGTCAAATTTTAGTTATATCTTCAGATTTACTGGAGTTAGTAAGTAAAGGCTTCTCTTTATTTGGAGTTCCCACACATTCTCGTAATTGGGAAATATTTAAGAATTTCTTGCTCTGGAAATGTTCATGTTTTTTTTTAGCAGGAATTCCACATAATATTTGGGAAAATAAAAATGTAAGAAATGTAAGAGTTTGTAGTGTCGTGTTCCTTTGCTTACTGATATCATTTCATTTACACATTGTTTGCCTAGGCATCAGTTAGCTTAGGTTCTAACATTGTGTATCTTTGTCAGATTGCATGATCAAAACATATCTACAGCTTGATCCAATCAGAAACTGCCATACAGTGGGGACTGTGCCAAAATTTAAATGGTGCCAAATTTGTGCACATATTTGTGACATACCATCCATGCATACTGTGTTGACTTTATACAAGTATTTGTGAGGTACATTTCAAACTACTCTTCTAATGTAACACTTACAGTAGAGTGTTAGGGCACTGATGGTTGTAGTAACAATTGTATTTAACAGCAATATTTTGATAGCTTGGCCTTGATGTTATGATAGTCAGGTTTAAACTAATTCTGCTTTCAATGTGTCTGGAGACTGCTTGGGGAAACTTTAACTATAGCTTAACAGAGGAATCAGCTAAATATTTAGTGCATAAATCAAACACATAGACCCAAAACAAAGTTATTATAAATTTGGCTTCCGTGTTATTCGTACTTTGTTTAATCAGCAATACTTATCATTAATGCTTTAGGGATTTTTGAGGCTATAAATAGAACTTTGCACAATATAGGCATGTTAAAGTAAAAACACCATGGGAATGTGTTTAAAAGACTGTTCTTGTGTTTGGATTAACAAGAAATTACATAGCTAGACAATTCATAATACTTGTTTTGATAAATCAATTGGCCAGAAAGCATTTTAAAATGTTAAATCTATCTATGTTTCTTCTTTTTTTTGATTAATGTCCGTTGAAAATCATGTGCTAAGAACAGCACTTGATGACACTGCCAGAATCTCTATTGAAACTTGGGAGGATGGGGTTAGGAAATATTAGTTGAAGTACTGCATTTGTATAGAAAAAATATTGCTAAACCTATGACGCTAAATATTTTGAAACAAGTCACACCATTAACCTTATTGCAAATAATTCATTTATATTACTTATGAATCCAGAGGTTGTCATTCATGCAGTGTGGATATAGAAGGCTTGTTGGTTTTGAGGGAAGGTGAAGTTCCTCTGCTTAGATCTGCAAGTGTTATGAACTCAAAACATTTGAAAAATATATTATGAAATTTGCCTCTCATTTAAATTTTTATAAATTGAATTATTTTATGCTAGAAATTCTAAGAAATAGTTCTTAGAATATTCTAGAAAATCTGAAATTATTCTTGAATTCTTTTTTCTGCTGAAAGTGTGGAAACTAAAGTTCTTTTTATATATATATTCTTTTATATGAAATGTGTAAGGAAGTATATGTAGTCTTTATTTTGTGTACTCTTGAAAATTGCATAGTATAAGAAAGCATTGGATCTCATTGCATTTTTAGACAAGAAAAATATTTAAGATTCTCTTTCATAAATTAATTTAGCACAAATAGCATTATATTAAATGAAGTTTATATAGTTCACAGATTACTTGTATTATATTTTCTCTGAATTAAATGAAGTATGTGCCAAAGGAGATGTTAGCAGAAATTAAAAAAAGTTTTATCATAAACTTGGAATATGTAAGTGTGGGATAACGCATACATTGTATGTATATTGACTTTGATTTAGTAATTGATTCATGCCTTTATTGTAGTAGTATTCTCTTGTGTGGGAATAAAATATGAAAATTGATTAAAAGTTCAGGTAATTTGTGAAATGAAAAAAATAGTTAAATCTTAGCTGTAATTAAATAAATTTAGGTAATCAGAGATGTGAAATTTCAAGCAAAGAGGCCCGGCATGGCCAGGTTGGTAGAGCGCTTGACTCTCGCAATCTGAGGGTCGCGGGTTCGAATCCCCATCACACCAAACATGCTTGCCCTTTCAGCTGTGGGGGTGTTATAATGTGATGGTCAATCCCAGTATTTGTTGGTAAAAGAGTAGCCCAAGAGTTGGCAGTGGGTGGTGGTGATTAGCTGCCTTCCCTCTAGTCTTACACTGCTAAATTAGGGATGGCTAGTGCAGATAGCCCTCGTGTAGCTTTGCGCAAAATGTATAACAAACCAAATCAAGCAAAGAATATATAGAAAATTTTACTGCAGAGCAAAATATACTAATACATATTTCAGTCTTCACTCTCTTTTCTAACAGTTGTTTTTTCATGAGTTGAGGAATAAAAAAAATTGTAGGAATTAAAGGCCTGGTTTTGCTTATATTGAACTGAACATCATCTTTTCTAATGCTCTTATCTGACCTTTGTTCAATACTGTAGGATTAAGTTAAATTTCTTGCATGAAAATTAGGCTTTTTTTATTTTTCACTGAAGTGAAACTTTTATTCAATACTGTTTTAATGACTGGTACTTTATGTTTTAATTTCAGTATTCTGAACTCATTGGTAATTGTCCTCTTTCTGACTGGCATGGTTGCTATGATTCTTCTCCGTACTCTACATAAAGATATTGCTCGTTATAATCAGATAGACTCTGGGGTAGGTACAGATCTTTAACATATGATAAATGCCAGACATTAAAACTTTTTCTCTCACTTTTGTTTGCTTAAATCTGTGATAGACTTCTATGATTTGACCTTTTTATGTATCATAACATAGTATGTGATTCTACTCATAGTGTATAGGCTTTATAAGTGAAAATTAATTAGGACAGTTTGTAGTGTTTGGTAGCTCAGTTAATCAGGGATACCGAGGTTAATTTTTTGGTTATTGGTTTTTTTTCTTTACTATATTTTAATATTAATTATAACTGTATAATAATATTACTATTCTACTTGTTTTTAATGGATTCAAATAAAGTAAGGTATGTAAGAAATCTCAAAAAAAATACTTGTTAAAATTTGCTAGTTCATAATTTTCTTACTTAACCATGTTAGCAATAACTTAACTTTTTTTAATTTGTTTAGCTACAGTTGTATGGTTAATGAAGTTCACAGGTGCACCTTCAGCAATTTGAGGAGCTACATGTAGTGAAACATTATGAAATTTTATTGTTGTTGTTAGAAATATTTTAATGAACAGCTTGTAATTTGAAATAGCAATTAGTTTTTATTTCATAGTTTGATTTTTCTTTTTGTTAAGTATGCAACTTATCTTGCTATGCTGCAACAAATATGAAACTATACTTTTCATGTGATATTGAAAATATACTGAACTTGTATGAAAGTGTGAGAAAGGTATTTTCAAGTTTATCTTTAGATAAAAGTTTTAAAACATCATGACTAAAGTCCCTTTTGGAATTAAAAAAAAATTGTTGTGATCTTTACAGAATGTTAATGATTTTATGACTTTTAGGAGTATACATTATAATTGCTGACCTCGGTCATTTGTTTGTAACACACGCTTATAGGATGATGCACAAGAAGAGTTTGGATGGAAGTTGGTTCATGGTGACGTTTTTCGTCCTCCTAGAAAAGGAATGTTACTATCTGTGTTCCTAGGCAGTGGCGTACAAGTTTTCTTCATGACACTAATTACTCTCTGTAGGTGTCATTAAATTACTACTTTTCATTTTTGTATGGAAAAAAAATAGTTAATTTGTGTTCTTAGGAGACAGGAAAGTTTGTCATGACATGGATTCCTTTCTCTACATTTTAGTAAATTATCACTTGCTATTGTTTTTGCAGAAAAATAGAGGTACTAAAGCTGTCTTGGTTTAGTGATATTGTGTATAAAATAATATGTTGGAGATACTGTAATTATTCATAGTACTGTATCACATTCAAATGTAGCTCACACATGTGATCTAAAGATGAATAATGATTTGAAGAAAGCTAAACAGGATTTTAGTTTCATTGAACTGTGTTAAAATTATGAAATAGTTCAAATACTACTTTGCCTTTGTTGAATAATTAAAATCTCCAACAGATCCTTGTTAGTGATTTCATAAATAATGTGTAACTAATCGAATATCTTAAAGTAATCAGAATGAAGAATTTTTTGTGTAGAGTACCTAGTATAAGTGGTTCCAGATGTGAAGGTTGAGAGATACTGATAGTTATACAAAGATCTAGGATTTACAAGTATTATCAAAAAAGGAGTTACAATTTAATATATCTTTCAAAATTCAGGATTTCTTTCTTTTTTTTATTGTTCAAATGAAATGGGCGCCTGGAGTTTATGTGGTTTTGGTTAAAATCTGATTTCCATGAATATAATTTTCTCTCAACTAGATCAAGTGATAGAAAAACTTATCTTGGAACAGTTGGTGTCATAAATTACTACTCGTGTTATTTTGTTGAATGCTTTATTGTAACTTTAATTTTGTGTGTGAGAAAGATGAACATTTATAAAACTAGTGTACATTGTATTTAAAATTTATCATTTCATTAATTTAGAATATTAAAGTAATTTTTTTCCTGTATTGTTACTCACCTAATTACTGTTTCTTTGTTTTGTAGTTTTTGCCTGTCTTGGGTTCTTGTCTCCAGCTAATAGAGGAGCTTTAATGACTTGTGCAATGGTGTGTTTTTTTAATCTGTAAGCTGTAAACCACTTGTATAGTTTTAAATAATCAGACTGTTCATTGCTGCTGCTCAGCTTTACTTAAATACACTAATTCTAAATTGCCATCTTATAATAAATAGAAAAGTAAGATAATTAGCATTCACTGTTTTGTCTTTTAGGTTTAGCATAAACCATTATATGTGGTAGTAAAGGTTTTTTTATCTAGTAAATGACTATTTTGACTTTCAGTTTGTGTTAAAATGGAATAAAAGATAATTACAATTTTTTTCAGAAATTTTAAGAGAACTTTTTTTCAAAAATTATTATTAGTATCTTGTAAGAACTAAGGCAGTAAAGTTATTTGTATTTCACAAAAATTAAAATTACTAACTTTCTTTAGTTATCTACATAAATATATATTATTATTAGTATATTATATATATATATATATATATATTTTATATATTATTAGTATCTTGTAAGAACTAAGGCAGTAAAGTTATTTGTATTTCACAAAAATTAAAATTACCAACTTGCTTTAGTTATCTACATAAATATATATTTCGGTACATCAGCAAATCTAAGTGCTTTCAAGGTAATTTGATTACAAAGATGAAAATAGATAAATCTTGCATAATATATACATTTTTTCTGTCATACTAATAATTATAATGCTAAAAGTTTGGGTTTGATCCCTGAGGTGAGCACAGTGCAGATAGCTATGTGCTCAACAACAGACTTTCTACTAATAGTGGGAAGCCAGTTATTAGAGTTTCTAAAAACTTTACTGCTGCTTTTAATGTTAGAATAAAATTGACATCAACTGTAATCTTGGTTTTTTATCACCTTTTATTTTCTTGTTATTAAGTTTTATTCCCAGTTTATCTAGTGATATTAATGCTTTCAATACACTTTTACTTTTGAATGTACAACTTTCATTAAACCAAAATTTTAGTTGATGATAGTTAATTGATTGGTAAAGTTATTTGTATGAAGAAAAATTCAAGTCAGAATGTAACAGCGTGATAGAGAAAAAAACCACAAGATATGATGGTAGTTTGAATATGCAACTGAATATATAGTGGGAATAAAACCTCTTGTAGTGTGTTAACATTACTAGTAAGTGCATATGTATCTATTTAGTGAAAAGTTGATAATAGTTTATCTTCAACTTGGTATTTAACTTGACTTATAAATAAATAGTCTTGGGCAGGTGATAAGACACAGATGAGGATTAAGTGTTGAAATATAATATATATAATAGAAGTTTAAAATTTGTGTTTTATTTTACCATAGTTTGTTTGCTCATAACACTTCAGCTAACATCTAAGAGTATTCTTCAAATTCCTTTATTGTTTTCAGGTTTTGTTTGTGTGTTTGGGCACACCAGCTGGTTATTTTTCTGCAAGAATTTACAAAAGTAAGCCTATTTTTATTTCTATATGATTTATTTCAAGAAGACCTAAAGTTCAGGCTAGTATTTAAGTTAATTTACAACACTTTATTTTTCAATATTTATGCTTCTTCCTCAAATATTCTAAAAAGATCCTTCAGTTAGTTGGACTGTTGATTTTTTACAGTACCACATAGACATGATTTTGATGATTAAGTGGCCAAGCCAACACTATATTTTATTTTGATATTGTGTTCCTTGTTTTTCTATACTGAGATCATACTTGTTCCAACTAAGTCTGCATGATACTAGTTTTAGAGTTGCTCATGTTCCGAGTTAAAATTTAAAATAGAATTTGAAGGTTGAAATTGTCCCACAATTTAACCCAGAATTTTGCCATTTTTTTATATGCATAATATAGGTACTTAAATCTTGTTTAATAATACCCCTGACATGTTATAACCATTTATGTTTGGAACAGAAATTTTGAGAACAAAATGTATATATTGTAAAAAAAATGTTAAATATATATTTATAATCTTTAATTACAGATTGGTAAACTAGTTGATTAGGTATAGATTTTTGTCAGCCCTTAGAAATTAAAAAGTTTATTCAATTCTTCTTGATAACTGATTGAGTTATATGTATGGGAGATCGATGCGACTATCTTTAGTTTAAAAGAGAGAGAGAGAATTTATCAATGATGGGACAGTGCTTTGATAACAATGTATATTAGCAATAACTTCTGCTATAAGCAAGCTACATTTATTGATCAGAACTAAAAATTCACTCAGTAAACTGTTTAGTTAATTCAACATATTGGTCTAACTAGGAATATACAGTGTCATAAAACTTATAATTATTAGAATGTGTTGATTCATCATTTGGGAATTCTTGCTGCTATTTTTATTTGGTTATAGTGTCTATAATATATCAGGAGATAAGGTTTTGTTTTCAATTATTTAGTATTATTAATTGTTTTATTTCTATGGAAAGAGTAATTTGGTTGTCTTTATTTTATAAAGGCAAATATGCTAATACTTGTTTACAAAAATGTTTTGAAGTCTTAAGTTGTTGAGCATATCTTAATATCTGTAGGATTTGAAATAGTTGTAATACTTTGAATGATAAAATTATTGACTTGTTTTAATTTTTCTTAATTGTGGTTTAGCAAAGTGAAGCCCCCCAGTGGCACAGTGGTATGT
>NW_013671070.1:55182-62462 GCF_000517525.1 Limulus polyphemus
TTACAACGCTAGAAACCGGGGCTCGATACCCGTGGTGGGCAGAGCACAGATAGCCCATTGTGCAGTTTTTTTTTTTGTTTTTTTTTTAAAAGAAACATCGGACTTGAAAATACAATGAAAGTCTTCACTACTAATGTTTTCTCAAAAACAAACATGATTGTTATTTCATTTGTCAAAAATCATAACACAGTATATGTTGACGGAGGAAAATAGTTTGGTTGCATATTTATTGTGTTCCATTTAAACATGAGATTTTCTTTTTAGTTGAAAACTTGTTTAAATATCACTAATTCTTGATGAAATGGATGAACAGTTTTCTATTTCATATTGCTGACTTCATTCTCTAATCATTACATGTCTTATGAACTGTCATTCTCAAACTTTTTCCAGATCCATAAAATTTTGATCTCCAATAGAAAGTGTTCATGTATCCCAGCGTATTGAGCAGAACATCCTATTTATTGTTTAATACTTTGTAACTAGCATGTTGTCTCATTTGTATTTTGCTTTTGTTTAAAACACTTTTCTGTGTGCAAAAAGTTTTAAGTCCATATGCATCTTAATTCACATTTTCTGGTGCATATTTGGAATTACTGGTGGTTTTAAATCCTTGTATTTTTTTCAGTTGTTGCATGTTATCATTTATTTTTACTAAAGTTTGGACATCAGATTCTGCTGTATCTTTTTTTTTTTTTCCCCACAATGTTGGACATTTCCAATGCAACAAACTTAGAAGTCTTTGCCTGTCATAGCATTTAGCATATTTAACTTAACATATGGTTATTGTTTGAGTCTCTTCATTTATGAAGTAAAATATATCAGGCAGGTTTCTCTCTCGTACAGAATAATTGCCCATGATATTCCTTTACTCATGTTGTGTTTTCAGCCAAAGTAGATAATTTTCAATGTAGATACAAGTATTTCTCATTTACAACTGATAGCCTTATGTATGTATTTATTTTTGAATACAGTTTTTTATCTTCGTCACCCTCTCAGCATATAAGGTATCCTTGTGACCTATCTATGTGTGTGTGTATCTGATAACCTCGTGGTATGCATCTCTGTATCGTAATGAAATTCTGATTTTATGAGTTTGACCTTTTAACTTATTGAATGTTTTGATAAATTAACCTTTTTTTTTGCTATTACTGGCTTTAGGTCATTATTTTTGTGGAAGTTTCTTCTGTCAATTTCTTTCCAAGACTTTAGTGACTTAAAATGGTAATTTCTTGTTTCCTTCCATCACTCTTTATTATTTGTGACCCATGCTTGTTCATTTCCATATAGACCTTAGTTTCCAGTATATAGTTTATGCTGAGTCTTTGAGATTCATGTCACTGGTTATTCGTACCTTTTTAACACTGCCAGATCTGATAACTTGCCACCTACTACCCTCATTTGTTTGCTGAAGAGCCTCCTTCTTTGCTTTCTGTATAACTTGGATGAAGATCCGCCACGTGAGTTCTCTGTAAAGTTTCTTTATATCAGACTTTTAATTATGTTCCGTGCAGCTTTTGCTGATTACTTAGTGTTGGTTGTGGTTTGAGGTGTTATGAAATCTCCTGTACAATATTTATGTATTACAACTTAAACCACAGTACTTTTTCTTCTGCTTTTAGGTTTCAGTTGCCTTCTATTGCTGTTACTTCCACTATGACCTATTAACTTCTCACTCTAATAGATTCTGCTCTTGGTATTTGACGTTGTCTCATTGAGGAATTCTTTCATTCTGTTTACAAGGTTGCCTATGTGATTTTTTGCACAGCTGACTACTAATGGATATCTTCCTGTTATAGACAGAGTCATTCTTTGTAAAGTATCCTTAAGAGCCTAATGCACTCTTTCACTAAGGTGCTGGATCTAGTGTTATTCCTCCATCGACCACTTGCTTCCATCTACATTTATCCTGTATATTATGAAAATGCTCCAGCCCCTTTGTGTTTCTAACAATTTTATAAATTTTTTGTAGTATACAGGTGGGATTTGCATCCCATCTAACTGTAGTTCACTGATAAATTACTAGATGGCTCTTAGAGTTTAATGGTCTTACACGTAGACCTGGATAAAATGATGGTGATCCCTTACTATAAGTTTTTCTTTGCATTCCTGCTTGAGAATTATGCCTCGTGATCACTTTAGTGTACATATACATTTTAACTTTTTAAAATCAAATTCAAATAGATACGACATCTCAGATGAATAAATTCTCCTTCTCCATTTCCACATATGGTCTGCTTTAGTAAAAGTGATTACTCAGACAAAAATTAAAAACGGGATTTTTCATCTTAACATGCTTAAGTATACAAATTCTCTCTGATGGCTGATAGGTTGTTTTGTAGATATCAAGATTGAGAAATTCATGAGACACATTTGGATGTTACATGTTATTAAGGGGTAGGTTAACAATTAATATGATAAGATTCAGTGTGTGTGTATGTGTGTATCACATAACTCCTCCTAAACTGCTAGTCACACCCACTTCTAAATGGTACCAAATGAATTGTCTCCGTCCCGAGATTTGCAGAAATGTAAAATTTTTCACCTCACCCCTTGGAGAAAGTGGAAATTTCCTGAAAACCCCTTCTCTTAAACTGCTGGTCTCACCAACTTCTAAGCAGTGCCAAAAAACTCGTCTTGGCCCCGAGGTTTGCATAAAGGTAAAACTTTTCACCTAACTCTTTGGGGAACCCAGGTATTTTGCAAAAATACTTTTAAGGGGTTCTCTGAAAGGAACCCCAAATTTGGCATTGATTTTACAATAGAGCACATAAATAAGTAGGCCTATTAATTACCATTCATAAGTTGGTTAAAGAAAGTAAATTAGCATTATAGTGGCAATGATCATTAAACTAAATAAGTGCAAAATAGTAGCTCAAGCATTAAATTTGCATTATAGTGGCCCTATAAATGTAGGCCATAAGCACACAGGTTTCACTAGTACTTGAAAGTAATATCTACTGTCCATCCAGAGATAAATAACTATCTTAATTTAATTGTAAAACTAGTTTTATGAGAGAATAGGTCAAATTTGGCTACTTAAATAATATTCAAATATCATTGCTGTCCACAATTTCATGTATATTTCTGTAGGCAGCTGCTGAATATTATTAGTAAATAAAAAAAAAGGTCCTTTGTGTAACTTAATTAAGCAATATTCAGTATAGATGTAATATGAAGATGTTTGAGTACTATGTCTGTTAATATTATATAGTCATTTATTCAAAACTAATTTTGTTCACTTTGTCAAATGTAGGTAAAACTGTAAACTGTTTCTTGCCTTGTAGGTTTTTCTGGTGAAAAATGGAAATCTAATGTGTTGTTGACAGCACTTCTCTGTCCAGGGTCTGTATTAGTTGTTTCTCAAGCTATAACCATGCTTTATTTCTGTCTAAGTCCTATTTATATGTGTGTTTATACATATGAATTTAAGACGTATCAAATTATAATCAATACCAGTTGTGATCCTTTGTTCACTTAGAACTAAAAAATAAGAAACTGAAATGTTTATTGAAAGATATAATTTTCATAAATTTAGATCAATAAAATAGTTAACTCTTTCTGTTAGTAGTGTATTTTTATCAACTTACAACTATTTGAGTTTGCCAAACTGAAACCGCTCATAAGAAAATGGAATCGACAATCAGTAATAATAATAAAAATATTACAATGAGAACGTTTCACGGAAAAATTTATTATGTTAAAAGTACCTCTCAGTTTTTGTTTTAATATTTATAAGGTTATTTTATAAATAATGTTATCTAAAGAAGTGTAAATTTACTTAACTTGGACTGCTGAAGTTTTAACATATTGAATATTTATTATGCTAAGTTTCATTAAATAGTTTTCAGACTGTATAAAAAATCAAGTTGTATACTTAAATATATGAATTATTGTTCTGAGAAAAGGCCCGAGTTATTTTAAAAACTCACACTTGTCTTTTTTTTTCCCCTCTAGTCTGCTGTTTGGTTTATTTTTCATCATGAACTTGATCCTGTGGGCCAAGGGAAGTTCTGCTGCCATACCATTTACCACTTTGCTTGCTTTGCTGGCTCTCTGGTTTGGCATTTCTCTGCCTCTCACTTTTGTTGGTGCTTATTTTGGTTTTAAAAAAAGGGTAAGAACTTAGTTGAAATTACCTCTGTTTCAAGGGTAGATTAGGTAACAGAATTGGAAAGCCTAATTATGTAATATTTCGATATTTTGTTATTCAGAAGTGTTTTGTACAAACGTTATTTGGTAGATTTTCTTGACAAAATGAGAAATTTAACCAAAAGAGTTTAATACAATCTTATTGAAGATCTCTCTGGTAAATAATAGTAAAAAATTTTCATTGTAGATTTTTTTTTTCAGTCGGAAAGTAAGTAAACTTAGGGCAATGTTATTTCACTGAAGATAAAATTTTGATTTGCTTGAAAACTGGAATATTTAAGTGTTTATTTGTTGGGCTGCATGTGACCCTGTGGTTAGAATTCCAGGCTGCCTATCATAGGGTGTGGGGCTCAAGATATTATGTCTCAGAGTACACTCTACACTTTCAGTTGCGGTTGCTTTATAAAAATAACAGTCAATTCTGTTACTTAGAGATGTGAAAAATCCCTGGACATCCAGATGTTTCACTTGAAAAATATAGATTATGAGATTTGTGGAAATAATTAAGAGCAGAACATATATCATGCTTAATCTTAAATTTTGTCATGCAGTAACAAGATTGAATAAAAGAATATTACAAAATTAAGTATTTTAAAGAACCAGCAGTGAGATTTGTGCCATGATGAAGTGTGACATGAGGTACACAACTTGTTCTGTCAGGCTCACTGCATGTATTTTCTTGAAATGTCTTCTTTTGCACTTCACAATCCAGGTTACTTGGTTTAAATAACTGGACAAACATTTTGTAGTGGTAGGCTCTGCTGGCTGGCTGCCTTCCCTCTAGTCAACAATTCAAAATTAGCAATAGCTCTGCTTGAACCTTAAGCACCTCTGACCTGGCTGTTTAGTTTACGTGTGCTTTGTAAAGTGCCATTTAGTTTCAAAATTACAGTTTGCCTATTTGTTCCAAAAAATTTGAATTGATGTTAAGTTTTTTGGAGTTTTCAGATTTAATCTGTAATTATTAATATTTTAATAATTGTAAATATATAAATATTAGGATTGAACATACTCTTCATACATCTTTTTTCATGTTTTTAATATGAAGATTATTATACAAAAGTTTGTCATTTTTAAAATAATAAATATAATTTTTATATTCATACTCTTGAAAAAAATTGGTACAGTGTGTTCATCCTCAAGTAGATTAGTCAAATAGCAAATAGCACTTAAAAACATTGATGTAGTTGTTAAACAAACATTTGCTAATAATGTAATGAAATTATACAAATTGGACATTAAAAATTATGTATTCTGTTGATTACCAATGTTATATTTTATTGGTAGTTTCATTTGATTTAAAATCTAAAAGGTTTAATCCCATAAAAATAATTTCTTTAGAATTTTACTTTTAAATATGAAATTTTTACATTTTATCCTTGTAGACTATTGAACACCCTGTCCGAACAAACCAGATACCAAGACAAATTCCTGAACAGTCCATCTACACCCAGCCTGTGCCAGGAATTATTATGGGGGGTATCCTTCCGTTCGGATGCATCTTCATTCAGTTGTTTTTCATTCTGAATAGTATTTGGTAAGTTTTCCATGAAGTTCATTTTGTCATTTTTAAATCTACTTATGTGCCTTTTGTCAATTGACATAGAATTGTTTTTGTACTTGATTAATATATAGTAAATTTTCTTGTATTGTTTTTTATTAAATTGTATTTTGTATTATTCTGTATACTATCACTATTAATTACTCTTTTTAGTGTGCTAGAACTTATGACTAATGTTGTAGTCTGCATCAATACTATATTATCTTTAAAGCACCTATTAGTTTTAAGAATCAATGGGAAAATGAATAAATTCTGTAAAGATATTTCTGTTGTTCAGAATTTAAATCTAAGCAAGCGGAATAATCACTTGAAACATTGTTTTGCACTGAGAACTTTATTTATACTAAACTTGAAAAAACAAAAGCTAGATGCTCTATTTTTTTTCTGAAATTTCATGTATATTTGTGTTTTATGTTTTCCTGAATAATATGTGACAAATTTTGATATTTGTATGTGTCAACCTCCTGTAAGCTGAATAAATGTGTATATACCTTTATATTTTATGAACAGAATGTGTGAACAGTTGTTTCGTATTGTGACCTTTTTTATTGAAAGAACGGCTTTTAAAAAACTTGTCAACCTCTAGCTTACACAAGTTTGCTGATTTAAATTAAGTATAGCATGACAATGAAACATTTAGTTCGTTTGAATATCAGTTGACATAAAGTGTATTATTTCACAAATAATGCTCATTGTAAATTATTCGCAGTGGCAGTTTTGACCATGCATTACTTGCTGTAAAACAAGTTAATACTTGTGCCATCCACTGTTATGTCATTTCATAAATCACACTTTTTTATATTTATGTATGTATAGGTCCAGCCAGATGTATTACATGTTTGGATTTTTATTTCTTGTCTTCATCATCCTGATCATCACTTGCTCGGAAACAACTGTGTTACTATGTTATTTCCATCTGTGTGCTGAGGTTAGCCATTTGTTTATTTGCCATTCAGGTGTATTAGTAGGATATTTTATACTGAAAATTTAGCTATAAGTGTGACATTACCTGTATATCATGCATAGAGCTACTTGTAACCCAATCAGAAACATTTTTAAAAACAAACCATATACCGTGTTTACTTCTTAACTGCAGTTTTTAGCCTATTTCAGCTCTCATAAGCCATGCTAGGTTGATGATAAAGCATTTTATTCACAGAAGTTTTGTATGTATTTAGTTGTGGGGGTTCAACTAGCTATAGATTTTTTATGCTACACATACACCTATACTTTCATAATGACAGAATTGTTTAACTATCTAGCTTTCAGTTAGATTTATCATCTGGGTTTTTGCTGTCATTGTAATGTTGTAGTGTGGAACAGTTTCACATGTATTTAGATAACAAATGTAATGTTGTAGTGTGGAACAGTTTCACATGTATTTAGATAACAAATGTAATGTTGTAGTGTGGAACAGTTTCACATGTATTTAGATAACAAATGTAATGTTGTGGTGTGGAACAGTTTCACATGTATTTAGATAACAAATGTAATGTTGTGGTGTGGAACAGTTTCACATGTATTTAGATAACAAATGTAATGTTGTGGTGTGGAACAGTTTCACATGTAT
>NW_013671070.1:63462-64193 GCF_000517525.1 Limulus polyphemus
ATAACAAATTCCATTCTATGACTAGCTGCAAATTGCAGTTTCAAGTACTACCTTCCATTAGATCAGTCAGGATAGCTAAGTAGTCTCAATCAAACTGTTGATATCTGTCTTTGTATATAACAAAATTTACATCAAACAGTAATCTTATCAGTTTACTTCTTAACTCTATTGCCACGGGTATCCTTTACTGCACATGACACAAGGTTTTAGTGCATTACATTCAAAATTTTATTCAACTACTTTTTGTTTATGTTATACCAATTATAATATCTTAGCTAATAATCCATATTGTAATAGTATATAAGTTTTAAGTTCTTAATTCTACAAGACACTATAAAAAAAACCTGAATTTCCCATAGTGTGACACAAGTGACATTTTCTCTTGGCATCTTGTCTCCTCTATTCTATCCACCACCCCTTGGAAAAGTACAAAATTAAACGTAAATTACTCACTATAAAATTGTCATTGTTCCAACAAACCATATTTTTTATAGTCTTCAATTTTGTTTGGTTACAAAGCTATCAAATAGAAAATCAAATCCCTCCTGTCACATCGTCTCTTTCAGGATTTGTTGATAGTTCTCTCTTACATTTAATTATATTTTATCTATAACCAATAGAAAGTCAAGGTTTTCATCTATCGAATGATGTATTGTATAACATTATGTTCTGAATGGTTAAATGTCAGTTTCACTCAGAGTACCAACATTGTTCCAGTGAAAAAGTTAATG
>NW_013671071.1:0-2030 GCF_000517525.1 Limulus polyphemus
GTATTAGTACCTACTAACTGCATGTGTTATTCTAGAACAAAGCCTGATATATAAGTACTAACGTTAGTGTATTATAATATAACCACCTATATATATTTAACGACACAGTCTCTTTACCCGGTTTTTATTTCTGTTTTTACAGCGTCTTTATACTAATTAGTTTCTGTTCTTGTTCTCATAACACAATCCAAATTCGCGGGGAGGAATACAAAAATTACGTGTTTTACCACCTACAGACTAAGTGATTCTGTATAAAAGGCACTCTGTCTATTACACCTTTACAGCGACACTACAAAGTAAATGTTTACAGCAAAAGGCTAGTTTGTTATGATATATATATACTGTAAACACAATACCTTTTTACGTATATTACACTCTGTACTAAAATCATCCAATTCAAGTTGCAAAACAAGTACGTTTACGGGTTTACATAACCGGTAAACATTTGTTTCTGTAACTGTTATATTTTCACCCTGCAAATATTTACTGCTATAGCTGGTGATGAAATAGTGTTTTCCTAATTTATCTAGTAGTTTATTTTGTGTTAAAACTCACCGAACTTTTTCATTCTGTGACAATCTCTAAAAATTTAAACTTTAAATGTCAAGCTACTGGTTGATGACCATAGTGCAGTGAATATTCAATTTATTGGCTATTGGCGAAAGTTGAGTAAATGTTCAAGGTGTTGGACATTCCTCCCAATGCAGTAAATTTTCACGATGTTGGTTTTGTCTAAATATAGTAAATTTTCACGATATTGGTTCTGTCTAAATATAGTAAATTTTCACGATATTGGTTCTGTCTAAATACAGTAAATTTTCACGATGCTGGTTCTGTCTCAGTACAGTAAATTTTCACGATATTGGTTCTGTCTCAGTACAGTAAATTTTCACGATATTGGTTCTGTCTCAGTACAGTAAATTTTCACGATATTGGTTCTGTCTCAATACAGTAAATTTCCTGCCCTTTGCCGCAAGAACACCATCCGTACTTTGAGACAATTGGAGGGCTATATAAGTAACGGTCAAATCTCACCGTCCAGTCAGACAAGAGTAGCCCTAGAGCAGGCGGATGGTTGCCTTTCACTAGTTGCCTTTCCTCTAGTCTATCAGTTCAAAGTGAGGGACCGTTTTACACAAATATTTCTTTATGAAACAAACGAAAATTTGCTATAAGAATATTAATTAATATTAAATACTTTAGGAATACGTGCTATCGCAAAGTTATAGTGACTATACCACTACAATGCCAGTCTACTGTTAATTGATACTATTTATTATTAAAGCAAGTTATACTGCGGTTGACGTCATATTGTCATGACGTAAAAGACTGCTTGGTTTAAATATTAGTGATTAATTTATATTTGTGAGTGAATATTTTTATTATATTTAAGTTTTGTTATAATAAGAGTTAAAAGCAGACGATTGTAGCATGTTTTGTTAATAACTAACTGGAGTCGAGAATATAGAAAGAGGCCAGACGATTATGTAATAAAGATATAAATAGCGTGAGACGAGCGGGAAAACAGACAGTATCAGACAGATAATAGCAAAAGATAATATAGTTGTGTGAAGTTAAGTACCGTACATGTGATAGGCCTAACTATTGACATAGGCCTAACGTTTAATATGTTAGAGTGAAACTAACAGTATCAAAAAATGATAAGAAGGATAATTTTGTAATTCGTTTGGTCTTCTTTCTTCTGAAGATCCTCTGTTCCTTTTGTCAAAGTGTATCCAGGCTGATATAATTACTTTAGATCCACGCTTTGACGGAATGGGTAACTTGCGCCACAACTGTAAGTGAATCACACATAGAATACTAGTAGTAGTACGATAGTAACATAGAGAAGATAGATAGTTCGTATTGTCAACTGAAATTCTCAAGTAATCGAATAGGCCTAAGTGGACGTTTGACAAGAAGAAGAGAACATATATATAAATAGTGTTTATGATATGTCTGTAATTTCTATAGTGTGAAGACTTTGCTGTACATACGTTTAACTTGTTCCGAATATATATATATATATT
>NW_013671071.1:2113-4445 GCF_000517525.1 Limulus polyphemus
TTATCGTTGAATTTATCGCTAACAAGTCACAGACACCTACTGGAGAAGAAGCCTAAACCCAACAACAACATAGTAGATATTTATACCATTAAGAAATATAAATAAAAGCCATTTATTTCGACAAAAAGAAGAACTGATATATATATTTTTTAAAATCTGACACGTATGATGCAAACATTTTTGCGCGCAACATTTTGAATGGCCCGGGGGTGGTAGGCAGACTTACACAATCCCCAAGGAAGGGTTAATACCCATTTAGATAAAAACTAAAAATCCACCTGGTAATGGGTATAACTAATTCCGTATACTGTTTTTATCTTCTTGCTTACAAAGATTATAAATTATTGTTTCGTCAGTTGGATACTCTTGCTGTTAACGATATTTTCGGTCGTAAACCCAATAGCATCTCTCTAGGTTCGGACAGCTTAGGAGATTTAGCTTAGACTGAAATCCACATGCTAAGGTAACAATGCAAAATCATCTATGTAATAAAAATAGAATGACGGAAAGTTATAAATAATAAACATTCTAACAATACTCTTAACGGAAAGAGATCATTTCTCTGTTCTTCTAATACAACTACATTGTCATTAGTATAGTTCCAGCATTGTTACAGTCCTACTGCTATTATAATGCAAGAAATACAAGAATGTTATATCTTCAAAACTACATTCACTTACTTCTTTACCTTCCAGTTTGTGGGTCATCACGAACACTTGTTCGAATTTCCCTCACTTGTTGCGTTGTCGTATCTATATAATAAGATTCAGTATCTTTGTGTGTCACATAACTCCTAAACCGCTGGCCACGTCGACTTCTAAGTGGTACTAAAAGAATCATCTCAGTCCTGAGGTTTTCAGAAATGTAAAAATTTTCACCACACCCCCTTGAGAAACCCGGGGATTTCTCCTAAACTCCTGGACTCACCAACTTCTAATTGGACCCAATGAATCGTCTCTGTTTCCAGGTTTGCACAAAGGTAAAACGTTTCACCCAGCTCCTGGGGAAACCCGGGTATTTCTCAAAAACACTTTTACGTGGATTTCCAGAAAGCGGACCCCAAATTTGGCATTGATTTACATTAGAACACGTAAATAAGTAGGCCTACTAAGTAACTTGGTTAAAGAAACTAAGTTTACATTATTGCGACATTGATCATTAAACTAAAAAAAGCGCAAAATAGTAGTTCAATCATTAAATTTGAATTATAGCAGTCATGTAAATGTGGGTCATAGGACCACGGGTTCGCTAGTATCAGCATCATATATGCTGTGGATGGGCAGATCTTACCCCAAACTCGCTAGTGTAACTAAGTTTCAAAATCTCCCCCATTAAATCTTTATCTGTGTTTCAAAATATTTTTCATCTATTCCAGTATTCAAAATTTCAAATGTCAATTCTGAGGGGTCCTGGAGGCCGCTGGTCTAATTTGTAAAGATGAAATTACATCGTGGTGGGGGCTTTCTTATTAAACCATACAGGAACTGTATACGTGGGACAACGTATACTTAGTTGGACAACGGAAAGTAAATATTTTCCCTCCAAATAAAGGAATACAGTTTGCCTGTTTGTTTGTTTGAGGTTAAGCACAAAGCTACACAATGGGCTGTCTGTGCTCTGCCCACCACGCGTACTGAAACCCGGTTTCTTGCGTTGTAAGTCCACAGACTTTTTCCTGGTGTCGCATCTAATAAATATCTTGAGTTAATTCTATAATAATGAAAGTCATTTTAAATAATATATATATATTTAAGTGGTCAAGAGCGTCAGTGGGACCAACTGGACCCCATCATTACATTTTAACCCTCAAATTACAGTCTGCTTTTAACACAGTTCACTGCCAGCGGGGTCTAAATATTGCAGTAATTTTATGCCCCCCCCCCAGTAGCGCAGCGGTATGTCTACGGTTATAAATTATTATAAATTAGCTAATATAATAAACACTAAGAAACTAACAGAATAAAGTTTCTTTGTTCTTGACATGTATTCTAAGCATTTATTGACTTAACGACCAGTCGAATCCCATTGATTTGGACAAATACATTTGTAATTTAGAAAAGCAGCCACTCAGCTATATAAAGAAGATCCACTGTAATTCAGTAATGTTATGAACTTACTCACCACGTTGGTTAATGTTTCAACAGTTTTAATTTATCATGGTGTAAACCGTTTTACGTGTACTGAATGTAAGCACGAAATCAACACATTTCCTTTACTTCTGTTTACATAACATCATTAGATGTGTAATAACACACGTGTACAGTAGAAAACTAGTGATATACAGTGTAATAACACACGTGTACAGTAGAAAACTAGTGATATACAGTGTAAT
>NW_013671071.1:5445-7142 GCF_000517525.1 Limulus polyphemus
TAGTGATATACAGTATGATAACACACGTGTACAGTAGAAAACTAGTGATATACAGTGTAATGACACACGTGTACAGTAGCAAAACTAGTGATATACAGTGTGATAACACACGTGTACAGTGCTTAATTACACACAAACAAACAAAAAGTAATTATATATATATTTTGTCTGTTACAAGACTTATTGTAAGGAACATATCAACCAAATTAGACGAAATGACTCATTTTAGGGGGGGGGGTTAATTTGTGTGTGTGTGTGTCTACTTCCAATACAATCCTTGGAATTCGTAGACAAATTAGTTTTTGTTTTTTCTAACGAGAATGAAACAGTTTTAGTCGGGGTAGATTTCTTCTGTTTGTTTGTTATAACTTCGGAAGGTTATTTGGAAATGTATACAGTTTGAGGAAACACACCGTTATTACCTGCCTCTCCGCGAGTTAGTCATTACAGGCAATAGACACCATGCTAAGGGTTAATTTGTTGGGTTGATGTAATTTCCTTCCTTAGTTTAATCAACCCTCATTTATTCTTTGCGCCCGATAGAAGGTCGTTATCGTCTAGGAATTAAAAACCAAGAGAAACAGCTTTTGTTGCGTGCTGAACGCGATAGATGCGGTTGATCTAATGAGTTTCCATTAATTTTCCCAAGAGGACGCGTTTATATCGAGCTCGCTAACGTTGTGATGCATTATCCCCGTCGTATTACAACATTCGTCATTTACAATTCTTCTATACTCTGGATCGCTAGGCCTAAAACTAGACGGTACACATATCATGCTTAGTTGTTGAAGATGATGAAAGGAGGAATGAGGGGAACGGAAGAGATTTCTTAACCCTATTTCTAGAGTAGATCTGGTGTTATCTGTCACTATCGTGAAGACAAGTATTACGTAAGCTTTGTTGGTTTCTTATTGTTTTAAAAGACGTAACTAAGGAAATATAACTATGTAGTTTTCAACATCTTGTAGCCCAACTCAAACAGTTTTTACTGTTCATTTTTTGTTTGTTTGTTTTCATTCCAGTGAATAGTGTCACCCCATAAAATGGCAACGACGCAAGAAAAGGCTCAACGCGTCGTTTGGCTTGCAACGACCAAGTCAATGACTGTGGTGCAGCGTAATTAAAGACGCCAGTACAGGACAGAAGTATGGGGGTATGTTAAGGATATCGTGTATCGCACACCTACAGCAAACATCACGGATCTAAATACCTGCATAACGGACGCCATCGCCACTGTAACTGTGGACATTTTGCAGCGAACATGGACAGAAATCGATAATCGATTAAACGTGCTGAGAGCCATTAATGTTAATAAAGACTGTTTGAATTGGTGTACAAGATGTTGAAAACTGTATGTTGTATATACTTAGTTATTTAATTATTACATTTTAAAATAGGAAAGACAACATACATACACTACAAACCGTTGATCACACCACATAATGCCCCCCAGTGGTACAGCGGTATGTCTGCGGACTTACAACGCTAGAATCCTGGTTTCGATACCCGTGGTGGGCAAAGCACAGATAGCCCATTGTGTAGCTTTGTGCTTAATTACAAACAAGCACCACATAATTAAAATCATCTATTGCAAAAAATAAAGATCATTATTTTTGGAATATACATCGTATTTTTTATCCATCCCATGCCTGTAAATTGTAACATGGAAAGTTCATTTTTAGGGCCACGTGGGAATT
>NW_013671071.1:7875-10848 GCF_000517525.1 Limulus polyphemus
AGGTTGTGAGTCGAGCGCCTTATCCACCTGGCCATGCCGGGCACCTTATGAAGTAGAACATAAGCAGCAGATCACATTGAATATATTTATTATTTACTGTTCTTAGGCTTCAAAATTTATTAGTTTGTTAGTGTTATTTTTTATAACGAACTTCGTATTAATAGTAACAAACTTTGATATTTTATATTAAGTTGTTTCTATTGATTAAGTATTATTTGAATACAATTAAACACACACACATAAGTAATAACGTTTCGTTAGTTTGTTTCTTTGTTTTGAATTTCGCGCAAAGCTACACGAGGGCTATCTGCGCTACCCGTCCCTAATTTAGCAGTGTAAGGCAGCTAGTCATCACCACCCACCGCCAACTATTGCGCTATTCTTTACCAACAAATAGTGGGATTGACCGTCACATTATAACGCCCTCACGGCTGAAAGGACGAGCATGTTTGGTGGGACCCTCAGATTGCGAGTCAAGCGCCATAACCACCTGGCCATGCCGGGCACATTGGTTGCGAATTACAATGTACACATTAATTTATCTCTCTATAAAGTGTACGCCTTTTAGGCTTAGCGGTGGTTCTGTTGAATCACTGCGTTGGTTTTGTTATAAAATCCAGTCTGCAAGCATAGAAAGGCTTTAGAAATAATTAAAGTAAAAACAAACAGCTAATAATACATACACAAAAGAATTTCATAAATGACGTTCTTTTCTTTTTTTTTCATAGACGACGTCCATTTTTTCCCAGAGTTAACCCTAATCTGGGTTTTTGTTATGGTTAAGTCTGTTGAAACGTTGACACTGTTGATGTAATTACTTTATAAACCATTTTTAGCTTTTTGTTATTCTTATTTTATTTATTTCTGACATTTATGAGATACTGACAAAGTTCAACTAGTAAGGCTTTATGATCAGAAAGATAATTTTGTGAATTTTTAGTACGCTTTTGCTAATTCGTTAAAAAAAGAATGGTTAGAATTTGAAAAAAAAATGCTATTCTGGAGGAAAGTCTCAAACATTTAATAAGTTTCAAGATCGATATTTGATTTGTTATTCTCGCGTTTCGCGTGACCTTATCAGAGAATGCGCAGATTTTTCCTCTCATTTAGCACGTGCCACTGACAGAATCCCTTTTACTTCCGAAAATTCGATCATATTTTGATTTACTGTTTTATTGGTTGAAACAGTCTTTTACTTCCTAAAATTCGATCATATTCTGATTTACTGTTTTATTGGTTGAAACAGCTCTGGTTTGATACTTCTTTCTGTGACAGTAGTATCTGCTGGTGATGGGAAGGGGACGGCAGAAGTGCCAGGAGCGAATTAAGGGTCAGAGGGGCTGAGGCTAACTTTTTCTACCGGGCCTATTATGGTCGTGACAAAAGACTAAGGTTAAAAAAATAAAAAACTAAACCTCATATTGGGCTTTTTTCGAGCCTGAGCTTGGGACTACAGCCCCAATAACCCATGAGAAGTGCAGAGTGTTTGTGATTTTCAGCAGGGGTGGGATTGGGGCAGAGCGGAATTCCGCCTCTTGAGAATTCAAGCCATTAGTGTTCTTGGTCTTTCGATTTAGATCGCAAAAGGGGGGTTCCATCTCTTTCAGAATCCCAGTTTAACCACTGTTTTTCAGATTTAAGCAACCATTTGGCGTTTCTCTATTGTCCTCAATGCTCAGGGGTAAGTTTGGGGTTTATCTATATTTTTATTTCCTCAATCTTGTGCTTTGTTTTGTTTTGTTTCTATGGTTTTAAGCACAAAGCTACACAATGGGCTACTTGTGTTGTGCCCACCAAGGGTACGGAAACCCGAAATTTAGCGTTGTAATCATTCAGACTTACCGCTGAGCCACTAAGAGCCCAAAGCTTGTGGTCTTAACTGTTTCATATACGTTTATGAATAATATATAACACTGTAGTGTAGTAAAAAAAGACATGTGTGATGTGTTTTAAACTATAAGAACAGTTTTAGGCAGACGAGAATGTGCGAGAATAGATGTTAGTGGATTCTATATAAATTATGATTATTGTTTCACGTGCAAATCAACTGACGGACACAGTGGGCGTGGCAAAATGAACAAGTACCTAGTTTTATTTAAGCGTAAAGCTATACACCGGGCTTTATCTACTCTCTACCCAAAGCAGGAATCCAACCCTAAATTTTAGCATTATAAACCCTCAGGCTTGCCGTAGAGCCATCGGAAAGTGGACAAAACTAAATATTGAGAAGAAAGAAGCTCCCCAGTGGCAAATCTCAAGGTTTATAACGCTATAAACTGCGCTTCGATACCCGTGGTGAGCACAGCACAGATAGCCTTTGTGTAGTTTTGTGCTTAAAAAAAAACAAACAAGAGAAAGTGACAAAGTGAAAGAAGACTAAAACTTGAGAAAAGATCCAGATTAATCTTGAGTAGTTCCCAAATGTTATATCTCTGACTGGTCTGGCTTAGATTAGTGGTTAGAATGCCCTACTGTAGCTCCAGGATTATGAGTTCGCGTCCCGTTTTCGCAAAATAGCGCTTCTCACTTTGGGCCGTGGGTGCGTTATAAGAGTAACGGTCAAATCCCACTATTTGATTAGGGTAGCCCGAGAGTGTTACCCTAATAACCCTAATGTAATAACACACGTGTACAGTAGAAAACTAGTGATATACAGTGTGATAACACACGTGTACAGTAGAAAACTAGTGATATACAGTGTAATAACACACGTGTACAGTAGAAAACTAGTGATATACAGTGTGATAACACACGTGTACAGTAGAATAACTAGTGATATACAGTATGATAACACACGTGTACAATAGAAAACTAGTGATATACAGTGTGATAACACGTGTACAATAGAAAACTAATGATATACAGAGCCAGAACACAGGTGTACGGTAGAACACTAATGATATACAGAGCCAGAACACAGGTGTACAGTAGAACACTAATGATATACAGAGCCAGGACACAGGTGTACAGTAG
>NW_013671071.1:11848-17184 GCF_000517525.1 Limulus polyphemus
GCCAGGTACACAGGTGTACAGTAGAACACTAATGATATACAGAGCCAGGACACAGGTGTACAGTAGAACACTAATGATATACAGAGCCAGGACACAGGTGTTCAGTAGAACACTAATGATATAAAATGGTTTTATTTTCCTTCAGGCCAGTGGCTTAATTACTTCAGAACAATGTTTATTTCGAAGAAACGAAGAACGAGAAAAATCAAACATCAACTTGAAAGTTTACACGTGATAGTTGAGGTAATTTGTTTATTAAGCTGTTTAATGGGGTTTTCTTTTCTTTTTCTGTTTTTTATCTTCCAGTGTATCGGCGGTCAGTTTTCGGACAGTTAAAATTCGAGTTTCTATTCCTGGCGTGGGGCAGAATGCAGATAGGCCAGTGAGTAGGTTTTGCACTAAAACGAAGAAAACAAACAAATTAACGTGTTTCCTTACAAAGTTTCAACTGATTTTCACAGTCATGCAATTAAAGTATGCAAAATAAAAAAGTTTTTTTTTATTCATCGTAAAATACCGGCTTGTTTTTTAAAGGACAAAGCTGACAATGAGCTATCTGTTCAAGGATCGAACGCCGAATTTTGCCACTGTTCTTCTTCAAACATACTGCTGAGGAAGAAACACAAATCTCAGTTGTACCAATCTTCTCTTAAAAGAAAAAAGAAGGGCCGGTATGGCCAGGTGGTTAGAGCGCTCGACTCACAATCTGAGAGTCGAGGGTTCAAACATCCTCGCCCTTTCAGCCGTGGGAGCATTATAATGTGACGGTCAATCCCACTATTCGTTGGTAAAATAGTAGCCCAAGAGTTGGCGGTGGACGGTGATGACTAGCTGCCTTTCCTCTAGTCTTACACTGCTAAATTAGGGACGGCTAGCGCAGATAGCCCTCGTGTAGCTTTGCGAAAAATTCAAAAACAGACAGACAAAAGAGAAAAAAAAAAGATAGACAAATTTTCAGCTAATTCTATTATAAAAATCCGAAACATTTATCAAAATGCTTCAAATTTTCATCTGCCGTTCGCTTTCTAATATAGTTTTAAATATTTTCTTTTTATATTACGCCCATTTAGGTGAAATTTAAGGCCTTTTCAGTGGTGATCAATGCATTGTCATTGGAAATAAAAAAATATGTTTTTCAGATCCGCTTACTTCTTTATTCTTAATTGCTCTCTCTCTCTCTCCAGTAAGCCCCATCGTTCTTTACGGAATAAATCTTCAAAACTTTGTACAAGCGTGAACTGACGTTCGATAGATTACGTTATGTTAGATGCTGATTTATGAAAACCTGACATCATCTAATTGATCTTTCGTAACTTTCAAAAAGCGTCTACTCGGTAATGGAATTGATCGTGTAAAAGTCAGCAAGGTTTCAGTCGAAATAGTCTCATTGAAAATCGATTTGAGAGAATTTTTAGGAAAAGCGTTGAAAAAGCCATGATACTGTAGCAGAGAATCGACATTCAATAACGTATATACATGCATGTGAAAACAGGATGTCGTAACATAAAAGTACAATAAAAGAAGTTTCGGTTTTGTTTTCTTCCTATCTTTCCGAGTGATAATCGGATTATGTAATTATGCTCGGACTTTCGTGGAATGAAATATTATTTATGCAAATTTGACTCTTCCTACTGAGTTGAAACGTCGTATATCTGTTCATCGACACGGTGTGAAGCCTTTAAAACCAGCTGTTTCTGATAGGTTATCTTGGATCACAGAATAAAGACTTGAAGTTAAATTTATCGTCTATCTCTCTCAGTAAGCTACCACAAACCTCATCCTTCTCATTCTATTCTTCTTATTCTGTCTATCTATCTGCCTAAGGATCTATTTAAGCAATTACCTGCCTAAATAACCACCTATTGTTTGTCTTTTTTTTTCAGAACGTTAACCAACAAGTATAACCGTTAATTTGTCTAAAAAATATACCGATTCGTCTTCCTTTCTGTCTGTCCGTCTTCATGCTTGCTTGTCTGATGTTTGAATTATCCGTGTCTTAAATCCGTCTATCCATTATACATTTATTTGTGTATTATCGAACTCTGTGCACTTCTATTCACCTGAATTTCTGTCTGTCCGTCTTCATGCTTGTTGTCTGATGTTTGAATTACCCGTGTCTTAAATCCGTCTATACATTTATTTGTGTATTATCGAATTCTGTACACGTCTATTCACCTGAATTTCTGTCTGTGAAGTTTCTTGTCATTACCACAAATGATACTTGAGTCTGATTCGTCAGTCTGTCGTTTGTTTATTTGGACACTTGTCTGTAACTTAATTTGGCTCTGTAAGTAAAACTATTTATCTATGTTTGTTCTAAAATCGACCTATTCATCTGAATGTTAATATGTAAATCTACGTCACTGCTCTGTATGTTTGTATTTGTGTCGGTCATTTCTTCTGCCTGATTTTTTCTCTTTGCCAATCTCTCTCTCTTTCTCTCTCCAAATACAAACTGTAAGATCACAAGAAATGTTTACATGTAATACCGTAAATTAGATGAAATTTCCAGCTGTCTCACGATTCAAATATTAGCGTTTTTTGTTTGTTTGTTTTTTCTGAGGAATAGTGTGTTTCGTGCCACACTCTGTTATTAAGATTCCAACCATCACACTCAGCGTTATCGAGAAGACTTATCGATTAGGATCACGTCACACAACCGTGCACATCTAGTCACCTTTACGCTGTCCAAACGAGTGTCATAACTTCAAACTTTGTCGTTCTTTGAATTCCTCTGACTTTAATAAAATCTCACCTGTCTGTCCGTCTGGTTAACGATTTCTTTCGAATTCCTTGGCTAATTGTAACAAATATTTTATTTCATGGTTTTGTTTTTACTATAGCCTTCATCGTGCTCAGAAACTGAACAAGCCACTAATCAGATTTTGTCAAACCGAACAAGCCACTAATCAGGTTTTGTCAAACTGAATAAACCACTAATCAGGTTTTATCAAACTGAATAAACCACTAATCAGGTTTTATCAAACTGAATAAACCACTAATCAGGTTTAATCAAACTGAACAAGCCACTAATCAGGTTTTATCAAACTGAACAGGTCACTAATCAGATTTTATCAAAATGAACAAGCCACTAATCAGGTTTTATCAAACTGAATAAACCACTAATCAGGTTTTGTCAAACTGAACAAGCCAGTAATCAGGTTTTGTCAAACTGAACAAGCCACTAATCAGGTTTTGTCAAACTGAACAAGCCACTAATCAGGTTTTATCAAGTGTTGAAACTAAAGTCATGAAACTAGGAGTGACAAATAAACACCAAAGACTTTCAACAATTTATTTTAAACACAGTTGTCTGTTTTTAAACAAAAAACAAGCGACATAAATTTTATCTGTAGAGTTCAGTTTCTCGGGGAATTTATCACAGTGAAAACTTTGGATTAACATGTTGAAATTATATTAAATATTTTTAATTTGGGCGTTAAAGCTACTTTGTTAAAGATATTATTACACAAATAAGCAACTTGTCGTATCTAACAGTGTTTTAAAATCAGCGTCCTTAGTGATAGCATGCTACATGAATTTGTAGCTAAAAAGATGAAGGGAAAACGTTTATCAAAGCTGTCGTCATTGTAGGGCGCGGTCCTATTATAAAGCTTTCGAGTTGGCGAGTTCTGCTGATTGGCTCCCTTCCGTTAAGATGGCAGTTCAGAATTAGGGACGGCGTTAGAATTGCCTTATTAGCTTTACTCTGAATACAAGAAACGAAGAATACTGTGTTATTTACAAGCTTTTAATTATTACGACCTCTTTTATTTTAAAATCGTGACCTCTTCCTACCATAATGCCCCTCTCCCAGTGGTTCAGCTATAAATCTGGAGGCTTATAACGCTAAATATCGGGTTTCGATACCCCTGGTGGTCACAATACAGATAGCCCCCATTGTGTATATAGCGTTTTGCTTAACGTCGAACAAAAACACTACCATTAGTATGTATATAAGCTTGAACAATTATAAAAATATTTAGTTGGATTATTGTTCACTCTTTTCAATATCTTCGTTCATAAACCACAGTTGAAGAACCGTCACATTATGTAAACTTTATATGTACTAAGTGTAGCGTAAGTAAATAAAACAGTCTGTTTGTTTTTCCAGACACTTTTCAAGGGCTGCCTGCACTAACCGCCCCTAGTTTCGATGTTATAGATCGGAGGGAAGACAGCTAGTTAGCCCTCTAGTGTTCGCATTATAAAAACATGGAGAAAAATGTTTTCTTTCAATTTCATCCCTTGGTGGGACCGCGGGAAGTTTATCGAACCTACAATGCTAAAATCCTGGTTCGATTCCCCGCGATAGACATAGCAGATAGCCCAATGTAACTTCGTTTTAAAACCAGTGAACAAATTATTTCAGTTTCTTATTTAAATATTCCATATGAGTAAAGTTTTTATGAAATATATTTTGGAAAGTTATCAATGTGTAAGTTACCTAGAAGTAATATTGTTCAATTAAGGAACCAACATAACATGGCTTATTTAAACTGTTACCTAGAAGTAATATTGTTCAATTAAGGAACCAACATAACATGGCTTATTTAAACTGTTACCTGGAAGTAATATTGTTCAATTGAGGGACCAACAAAACATGGCTTATTTAAACTGTTACCTGGAAGTAATATTGTTCAATTGACGGACCAACAAAACATGGTTTATTTAAACTGTTACCTGGAAGTAATATTGTTCAATTGACGGACCAACAAAACATGGTTTATTTAAACTGTTACCTAGAAGTAATATTGTTCAATTGAGGGACCAACAAAACATGATTTATTTAAACTTTCAGGTAACAGTAATATTGTTCAATTGACGGACCAACAAAACATGGTTTATTTAAACTGTTACCTGGAAATAATATTGTTCAATTGACGGACCAACAAAACATGGTTTATTTAAACTGTTACCTAGAAGTAATATTGTTCAATTGAGGGACCAACAAAACATGGTTTATTTAAACTGTTACCTAGAAGTAATATTGTTCAATTGACGGACCAACAAAACATGATTTATTTAAACTGTTACCTAGAAGTAATTTTGTTCAATTGAGGGACCAACAAAACATGGTTTATTTAAACTATTACCTGGAAATAATATTGTTCAATTGACGGACCAACAAAACATGGTTTATTTAAACTGTTACCTAGAAGTAATATTGTTCAATTGACGGGACCAACAAAACATGGTTTATTTAAATTGTTACCTGGAAGTAATATTGTTCAATTGAGGGACCAACAAAACATGGTTTATTTAAATTGTTACCTGGAAGTAATATTGTTCAATTGAGGGACCAACAAAACATGGTTTATTTAAATTGTTACCTG
>NW_013671071.1:18013-22191 GCF_000517525.1 Limulus polyphemus
TAATATTGTTCAATTGACGGACCAACAAAACATGGCTTATTTAAACTGTTACCTAGAAGTAATATTGTTCAATTGACGGACCAACAAAACATGGTTTATTTAAACTGTTACCTAGAAGTAATATTGTTCAATTGACGGACCAACAAAACATGATTTATTTAAACTGTTACCTAGAAGTAATATTGTTCAATTGACGGACCAACAAAACATGATTTATTTAAACTGTTACCTAGAAGTAATATTGTTCAATTGACGGACCAATAAAACATGGTTTATTTAAACTGTTACCTAGAAGTAATATTGTTCAATTGACGGACCAACAAAACATGGTTTATTTAAACTGTTACCTAGAAGTAATATTCGTTCAATTGACGGACCAACAAAACATGGTTTATTTAAACTGTTACCTGGAAGTAATATTCTTCAATTGACGGACCAACAAAACATGGTTTATTTAAACTGTTACCTGGAAGTAATGGTATTCAACTACAGAACTGAAGTGTCTGTATGTGTATTAAACAACAAATACCTGTACGTTACAATACAGGATTAACAATATATATATCACAAAATCTTGGTATACTCTTGTCTGACCGAACAGTAGAATTTGACCGTCACTCTTATAACGTACTTACGGCCCCTTATTGCGCAGCGTGATTTCTTCTGTTTTATTTCTGCTGATGGTCGACTCACATCCTAACTACTTGTCCATGCCCGGCCAAATAAAACGTTCATATGATTACATAGTAAAGATACGAGAAGTTTCTACGAAACGTTTACGTAATTCCAAATCGATTTCATTCAAATTCTCTAGTGCACGTGCACAATATTTGTTTATGTAAAACATTCACGAGAGACGCTTTCGTTCTCCAGAAAAGCTGTGATTATAAAGTTTCATATTTCCAAGATCTGTAGAAGGAAACCACTATTATATCTTAGTGTTGTTTAAATCGGGCAGAAACATTTATACCTCGTGTTCTGTAGAACTGTTTGAAACACGTTCATCCAAGAGTAAACGCTAAGAAATTAATCATCAAACCGTGCTTTAACCATTTCTGTTATTCATTAGTATTTTAAGATATACGATATCTATTTGGCTGCGTTGTCCAACAACGTATGACACAATAAACTGCACCCAGAGACAATCATCACACCAAGATACACCTGTCTAATCCACTGCACCCAGAGACAACCATCACACCAAGCTACACCTGTCTAATCCACTGCACCGAGAGACAATCATCATACCAAGTTAACCCTGTCTAATCCACTGTACCCAGAGACAACCATCACACCAAGCTACACCTGTCTAATCCACTGCACCGAGAGACAATCATCATACCAAGTTAACCCTGTCTAATCCACTGTACCCAGAGACAATCATCATACCAAGTTAACCCTGTCTAATCCACTGCACCCAGAGACAACCATCACATCAAGCTACACCTGTCTAATCCACTGCACCCAGAGACAATCATCATACCAAGTTAACCCTGTCTAATCCACTGCACCCGGAGACAATCATCATACCAAGTTAACCCCTGTCTAATCCACTGCACCCAGAGGCAATCATCATACCAAGTTAACCCTGTCTAATCCACTGCACCCAGAGACAACCATCACGCCAAGTTAACCCTGTCTAATCCACTGTAGAACATATAATAATATCTGATTTACTACTCTATATACACAATGATACACGTGTAAACAATAAAGTAGTTTTAGAACTTAAAGTGATATAATAATATCTGATTTACTACTCCATATACACAATGATATACCTGTAAACAGTGGAGTAGTTTTAGAACTTAAAGTGATATAATAATATCAGATTTACTACTCCATATACACAATGATATACCTGTAAACAGTGGAGTAGTTTTAGAACTTAAAGTGATATAATAATATCAGATTTACTACTCCATATACACAATGATATACCTGTAAACAATAAAGTATGCTGTTGTTATTCAAGTTCGTTGTTGTATGGTGTTTGTTGTTATTCAAGTTCGTTGTTGTATGATGTGTGATTGTTTGTTGTTATTCAAGTTCGTTGTTGTATGATATGTTGTTATTCAAGTTCGTTGTTGTATGGTGTCTGTTGTTATTCAAGTTCGTTGTTGTATGATGTGTGTTTGTTTTTCTACAAGTTCGTTGTTGTATGGTGTGTGTGTTTGTTTTTGTTCAAGTTCGTTGTTGTATGATGTGTGTTTGTTTTATTTTTATTCAAGTTCGTTGTTGTATGATGTGTGTTTGTTTTTGTTCCAGTTCGTTGTTGTATGGTGTGTGTGTGTGTTTGTTTTTATTCAAGTTCGTTGTTGTATGGTGTGTGTTGTTTGTTTTATTTTAATTCAAGTTCGTTGTTGTATGGTGTGTGTGTGTTTGTTTTTATTCAAGTTCGTTGTTGTATGGTGTGTGTGTTTGTTTTATTTTTATTCAAGTTCGTTGTTGTATGGTGTGTGTGTGTTTGTTTTTATTCAAGTTCGTTGTTGTATGGTGTGTGTGTTTGTTTTATTTTTATTCAAGTTCGTTGTTGTATGATGTGTGTTTGTTTGTTGTTATTCAAGTTCGTTGTTGTATGGTGTGTGTTTGTTTGTTTTTATTCAAGTTCGTTGTTGTATGGTGTGTGTGTTTGTTTTTCTACAAGTTCGTTGTTGTATGGTGTGTGTGTTTGTTTTTCTACAAGTTCATTGTTGTATGATGTGTGTTTGTTTGTTGTTATTCAAGTTCGTTGTTGTATGGTGTGTGTTTGTTTGTTTTTATTCAAGTTCGTTGTTGTATGGTGTGTGTGTTTGTTTTTCTACAAGTTCGTTGTTGTATGGTGTGTGTTTGTTTTTCTACAAGCTCGTTGTTGTATGGGGTGTGTGTTTGTTTTTATTCAAGTTCGTTGTTGTATGGTGTGTGTTTGTTTTTGTTCAAGTTCGTTGTTGTATGGTGTGTGTGTTTATTTTGTTCAAGTTCGTTGTTGTATGGTGTGTGTGTGTGTTTGTTGTTATTCAAGTTCGTTGTTGTATAGTGTGTGTGTTTGTTTTTCTACAAGTTCGTTGTTGTATGGTGTGTGTGTGTAGTATGGTGTATGTTGTATGGTGTGTGTGCTACTTTGTAGGACATACACAACATTTAACATCGTTCAGTAGAATGAAAGAGTTAGTTATCTCTCTTAATTAGAGCTCTTCGGTTCAGGATTCTTTTGATTTTCTTAATTTACTTCTTTAAAGTTTAGTAGCCTTAGGAACCAAGAGTTTTAATCTATTCCTTGACTCAACACACGGATAAAGATCGTGTTTTTACCACCTGTCACTTCCAGTGATTTATTGTTAGAGGAGCTTTTGATTTAGATGATTGAATATATTGTACATCAATTAACGTGTTAATGTTCTCTCTACCTACATGTACGTCTTAAGCCTATTCATAATGTAGGTGTTCGTGCAAGGATTCTCATTTGCTTAGGCTTAGGAGTATCGATTGAATTAATAAGCCATGAAACAAAACAGTTAAATATATTTCAAGTATCATACTTTAGGAGAAATATTACCATAAAAATAGCTTGTAAGAATTTCGGTTTCTCAACACTTAAGATGTAGTAAAACAGGTTTCATTATCTGTACTTATAACCGTCTAAGTAGGTTCTACTGTCCTACTTACCAACAACTAATAAGTAGTACCTAAGGTATCTTACTCTCCTACTTACCAAGTATCTCCTACTGTACAACTAAGTATATCCTGCTCTATTACCCCCGAAGTACAAAATACAAAGGTTTCAAAAAACGTTAGCTTCAAGGTATAAAGGCAGTTACTAGGGGTAAGATTTGTTGTAATCTAGCTAGGACTTGTCAGGGGTAAGATTTCTTTGTAATATAGCTTGGACTTGTCAGGGGTAAAATTTCTTTGCAGTCTAGCTAGGACTTGTCAGGGGTAAGATTTCTTGTAATGTAGCTAAGACTTGTCAGGGGTAAGATTTCCTTGTAATGTAGCTAGGACTTGTTAGGGGTAAGATTTCTTTGTAATGTAGCTAAGACTTGTCAGGGGTAAGATTTCTTTGTAATACAGCTAGGACTTGTCAGGGGTAAGATTTTTTTGTAATATAGCTTGGACTTGTCAGTGGTAAGATTTCTTTGTAATCTATCTAGGACTTGTCAGGGGTAAGATTTCTTTGTAATGTAGCTAGGACTTGTCAG
>NW_013671071.1:23173-27507 GCF_000517525.1 Limulus polyphemus
GGGTAAGATTTCTTTGTAATCTATCTAGGACTTGTCAGGGGTAAGATTTCTTTGTAATCTATCTAGGACTTGTCAGGGGTAAGATTTCTTTGTAATCTATCTAGGCACTTGTCAGGGTAAGATTTCTTTGTAATGTAGCTAGGACTTGTCAGTGGTAAGATTTCTTTGTAATGTAGCTAAGACTTGTCAGGGGTAAGATTTCTTTGTAATGTAGCTAAGACTTGTCAGGGGTAAGATTTCTTTGTAATGTAGCTAGGACTTGTCTGGGGTAAGATTTCTTTGTAATCTATCTAGGACTTGTCAGGGGTAAGATTTCTTTGTAATGTAGTTAGGACTTGTCTTCCTGTTTCATATCTCCTGTTTTTTTTTAACTTTCATCGTTTTGTTTCACACTTCTTTATGCCATTAGACGAATATCCTAAGTCACTCGCTACCCAGTTAACAACTCCTTTCTCCAATTTACATATAGATTACTACTGTTAATGCGGTTCAGTTCCGAAGTATCGGAAGAATAACTCAAAAATACAATTTCGTACAGAATTTTGAATCGCAGCCAATCAACAAGTTAGGCTTACTGATTAGGTTGGTACAGTAGATTGTTGTTGATGATTGAACTCGAACATGATTAAGCTGTGCGCGACGTGGGGATCAAATCTTGAATTTTAGTGACGTCAAACTTACTGCTCAATTACTTTTTTTTCATCTAACTATACTTAATTTGATTTGTTTTGCGCATGCGTAGTAGATACTCAGTTTGTAAAACATCTTATTAACATTGCTTTATGTAATCATTAAATGAGTCACGTGGTAGAGACCAAGTCTAGGCCTACATTATTTCATTTCACAATAAAATTGGTTTGGGATGTAGTTTACAACACTAAAACACATCAGAATATCAATATGAAAATTTAATATATGCATATTTTACTGAGTTTTGTTGTTGTTGTTTTATTTTAAATATACCTTTTGTGAACTGAAAAAAGTAACACAACGAATGGTTGGGAGATACTTGTCTCCAATATGTTAGCAAGATTAGGTTTAGTTCTCATTATTTGTAGTTTTGTGTGACACAAGGTTAGGTTCGGTTATCATTACTTGTAGTTCTATGTGAGACAAGGTTAGGTTCAGTTATCGTTACTTGTAGTTCTATTCGAGACAAAGTTAGGTTCAGTTATCGTTACTTGTAGTTCTATGCGAGACAAAGTTAGGTTAGGTTCACATTACTTGTAGTTCTGTGCGAGACAAGGTTAGGGTCAGTTCTCATTACTTGTAGTTCTATGTGAGACATGATTAGGTTCAGTTCTCATTACTTGTAGTTCTATGTGAGACATGGTTAGGTTCAGTTATCGTTACTTGTAGTTCTATGTAAGACATGGTTAGGCTCAGTTCTCATTATTTGTAGTTCTATGTGAGACAAGGTTAGGTTCAGTTATCATTATTTGTAGTTCTATGTGAGACATGGTTAGGCTCAGTTATCATTATTTGTAGTTCTATGTGAGACAAGGTTAGGTTCAGTTATCATTATTTGTAGTTCTATGTGAGACATGGTTAGGTTCAGTTATCGTTACTTGCAGTTCTGTGTGAGACATGGTTAGGTTCAGTTCTCATTATTTGTAGTTCTATGTGAGACATGGTTAGGCTCAGTTATCATTACTAGTAGTTCTATGTGAGACATGGTTAGGTTCAGTTATCGTTATTTGTAGTTCTGTGTGAGACATGGTTAGGTTCAGTTCTCATTATTTGTAGTTCTATGTGAGACATGGTTAGGTTCAGTTATCGTTACTTGTAGTTCTATGTGAGACATGGTTAGGCTCAGTTCTCATTATTTGTAGTTCTATGTGAGACATGGTTAGGTTCACATTACTTGTAGTTCTATGTGAGACATGGTTAGGTTCAGTTATCGTTACTTGTAGTTCGATGTGAGACATGGTTAGGTTCAGTTCTCATTATTTGTAGTTCTATGTGAGACAAGGTTAGGCTCAGTTCTCATTATTTGTAGTTCTATGTGAGACATGGTTAGGTTCAGTTATCGTTACTTGTAGTTCTATGTGAGACAAGGTGAGGTTCAGTTCTCATTATTTGTAGTTCTATGTGAGACATGGTTAGGTTCAGTTATCGTTACTTGTAGTTCTATGTGAGACATGGTTAGGCTCAGTTCTCATTATTTGTAGTTCTACGTGAGACATGGTTAGGTTCAGTTAGCATTACTTGTAGTTCTATGTGAGACATGGTTAGGTTCAGTTATCGTTACTTGTAGTTCTATGTGAGACAAGGTTAGGCTCAGTTATCATTACTTGTAGTTCTATGTGAGACATGGTTAGGTTCAGTTCTCATTATTTGTAGTTCTATGTGAGACATGGTTAGGCTCAGTTATCATTATTTGTAGTTCTATGTGAGACAAGATTAGGCTCAGTTCTTATTATTTGTAGTTCTATGTGAGACAAGGTTAGGCTCAGTTCTTATTATTTGTAGTTCTGTGTGAGACAAAGGTAGGTTCAGTTCTTATTATTTGTAGTTCTATGTGAGACAAGGCACATGAAACTGGATGAAGAGTTTGGCTGGCCAGTTCCTAATTAAACTATTACTGCAGGCATGTTTGTACTACATATAATACAGTTCAATCAATTGTTCAAGAAAGTGCATTAAGATGATTGAATTTTGTCCAAAATTGATTCAGAAAAGTGAGGGAAAAAAAAAAGCCGTAATGAGCAGATTAAAATATTTCAGTTCTACAGTAACTTTAAACATTATCAACAGTTTATAGACAACGATTATCAATAACCACAAATATAGATGATAAGAGTCTAAGGTTGCTAAACACGTAACATTAGGTTCCTCCTATCATAATTAATGAACGTTGTTAAAGCATAACTTTTTGGATCACCATACTTAAGTATCGATTTATGTGTGTTTCTAATGTATTTGCTTGTTAGTGGTTCGTCAGCTCGTTGTTAACTGATGACTTTATTAAAAACTTGCATGTTTAAAACGACTGGTGTTATTGTTAATTAGTGTAAGAAGTAAAGTTATGAGCGCTTTTATACTTGAGCGTAATTAGAACGTTCTGGACCAGATGTGGCCGAAAGGTTAGTGCGTCAGGCTTCGGAGAGATGGGTCTAAGGTTCGAGACGTGATAATGGTAAACATACTTGGCAGTTTCAGCTGTATGTATGTTATGAAGGTAACAGATTATTATGTTATTCTATTCAAAGAGATGGTCAAAGTCCTTATGGCGGCCGGTGCTGCTTTTTTTCTGCTCATTACTTGAAGCCTACGGCTATGTGGCCAAGTCGTTCAGCCCACTCAGATTGAAAATTACAATTTTATTATTGTTTTTATTTGATGACGAAAAGACCTATTCAATTATGCTCAGCATGGCCTGGTGGTTAGGGCTCTAATGACGAAGAGACCTATTCTATTATGCCCGGCATGGCCAGGTGGTTAGGGCTCTGATGACGAAGAGACCTATTCTATTATGCCCGGCATGATCGGGTGGTTAGGGTGCTAGACTCGCAATCTGAGGGTCGCAGGTTCGAATCCCCGTCACACCAAACATGCTCGGCATTTCAGCTGTGGTAGCGTTATAATGTTACGGTGAATCCCATTATTCGTTGGTAAAAGAGAAGCCCAAGAGTTGGCGGTGGGTGGTGATAACTAGCTGCCTTCCCTCTAGTCTTACACTGCTAAATTACGGACGGCTAGCGCAGATAGCCCTCGTGTAGCTTTGCGCGAAATTCAAAACAAACAAACAAACCATTCCTGACGTAAGGGAAGTATACGTCTCAACATGGGCTGTTTTCCTAAAACGGACCCTTTGGAATGTCTATTTGGTACTTAGCTTAAGTCCCTCTTCATCCGTCAAGAATGTTCAGGAACAGGAGTCCCTCCTTCATCCACCAAGAATGTTCAGGAACAGGAGTCCCTCCTTCATCCACCAAGAATGTTCAGGAACAGGAGTCCCTCTTCACCACCAAGGATGTTCAGGAACAGGAGTCCTCCTTCATCCACCAAGAATGTTCAGGAACAAGAGTCCCTCTTCAACCACCAAGGATGTTCAGGAACAGGAGTCCCTCCTTCATTCACCGAGGATGTTCAGGAACAGGAGTCCCTCCTTCATTCACCGAGGATGTTCAGGAACAGGAGTCACTTCTTCATCCACTAAGGATGTTCAGGAACAGGAGTCCCTCTTCATCCACCAAGGATGTTGAGGAACAGGAGTCCCTCCGTCATTCACCAAGGATGTTCAGGAACAGGAGTCCCTCCTTCATCCACCAAGGATGTTCAGGAACAGGAGTTCCTCCTTCATCCACCAAGGATGTTCAGGAACAGGAGTT
>NW_013671071.1:28390-32629 GCF_000517525.1 Limulus polyphemus
AAGCTGTATTGTAAGTTACGTTCATTGATGAAGCTGTATTGTAAGCTACGTTAATTGATTTCTATATTTTCCTGACCGGGTGTTGCTCACTGATTAGCATGCCGGACAGTGAATATAAGGGTACTAGGGTCAACGGTTCATGTCCCGTTGCGCTCGGCACTTTGGAACCGTTGGTGCTGTTGACTCACTGCCATTTCTCTGGTCAATCAGTTCAAAATTAAGGACGGTCAACTCAGATAACCGTTGAGTAACTTTTGGCGGAAAATTTACAAAACAAACAAGCTGGTATTAATACTTAAACTACTTTAAAAGGTAAACACAGTGTATATTATAGTTTAATTTTTGTTAGTGGTTGCTGTTTTTGTCTCTAGACGTTGTAAAGATTGAAATAAGGTACCAAGTGAACCGTTAAGCCTCCCAGAATTTGATAAATGTAGACCTTTAAAGGATCCCACAATTTTGTTCTTGTTACAACTAAATTAACAGTCTTTAGGCTTAGGTGTTCTCTTAGAACACTACCTTATTACCTTGTGAATGATCTGACATTAACTAAGTGGTAAACGACCAGAGAAACCTCCCTAACAATCACATGATTACAGAAGTTAACAGTACATGTTCGGACAGCAGTTTTCCCGAGTTCCAAAGCACGCTAGTAACGGAAATCTATACTTTCTTGGTGCTTAACAAAAGCAATTACATCTCGAGCAAAGAAACAACATTGTTACTAGACAGCATAATTATAGGTATTACAAGTATGACATTTAAAAATGATTTAAACTTCGTAATATAAAACAATAACAACAAAGAAAAAGACGTTCACATTCTGTCCTGTAATTATTTTTCTGTCAAAAATATAGACATCAATTTGAAATTTTTATAAGAAAAATGAAGAAACGTCTTAATTGAATTGTTACTAGGGTTAGAATCAATAACTAAGGCACATTCAAGGCACGTCATAGGCTCCCATTTCGTTGTTTTAGTAAAATGGAGTATGACACCAAAGATGGCGGGAAAAAAACCCATCTCTCAAAGGGTTTCGTCAACTTTTATCAGCTTAAGGTGTTATACATCATGCAGCTGGTGTAGATGGCGCTTCAACTGAAACTCGGGAGAGAATGGTGTTACTGCTATTGTTATTATTAATATTACTGGTAGCTCGTATTGGTATAGTTATGAACGACGTTTTTAAACACTATTACTTGTGATTCATCGTTTTACCTGTTACGCTTAAATATATTTTGAATTTTCAGTCTGAACGGCTCCTTGGACTAAATGGTCAAGCCAGAAACTCGTATCCGTTCCTAATTTAAAGTTACTGACCAGAGGAATGGCAATCAGTCAACAACACCTACCGCGTACACAGCTTCTCCTAACTGAGGACCCGGATTGACTGCCACAATTATGACGCCTTCAGGGTTGAAAGTGCGAGGCGTGGTCAGCTTTATATCGTGGGCTTGAACCCTGGATTTCAGCTCGGCGACATAATGCTTAACCTGTTATGAAGTTAGTTATGATAAAAACTTGCAATCTGACTGGCTTGATGACGTCTGGTTATGAGAAAAAGGCTTCGTCGGAAGAGACCTACTTAGATCAAGTGTAACAAAATGTCATTATCCACTCTTCTTGCGAGCCTGGTAGTTAGAATACTCTGACTGTGAGTCTGAGGTTTCTTTGTTCGTGTCCCCCATGGAGCTCTGGATATGCTATAAGTAAAGCAGTGTCCGAGACTTAGAATTTTCAAGATCCCCTGCATATAGCATTATAGTTGGCACCTGGCCAGTGTTTTTTTTTTTTTTACCGTTTCCAACGTAACCACGTAGTATAAAAAATAAAATCCTATAATGTGGTATACACCTTAGCTAACCTTTAACCTCTGGAAAATGTCAGTAAGATGCACCAGGATATTATTTACAATTATCCTTGATATTTCAGGTTCCAGAAGACCAGAAATTTCACCTATATGATAAATAGGAGTCTCCAAAAGTGGAAGACCCCCCCCCACCCCTCACAAGAGTGTTCGACCCAAACTTCCATTTTTCTAGTAACCGTACAACATTGTTTTTTTAGATACAGAAGTAACCCAGAAATATTTTGAACTATATTTCAGGACATATCTTTGCTGAATTGCTTACGAATTCTGCCACTTCTCCTCATCTGTGTGTACCATTCAAACATCATCCATGTATGAAAATGTTGTATACATTTTCTGTAAGTGTGTATCTATGGTTTTTACATCACATTTTACATCAATAGACCTCTTGATGTGCTAAATATATGTTAACCATCATTGGGTGGTTACTGACCCGTTGATCCTGGTGTAGACTTTCTTTTTTCACAGGGTATCAGACCAATTTTCTCTATTTTGAGGCCCACATTGGCTCGGCGGTAAGTCCAAAGGCCGATAACGCTAAAAACCGGGTTTCGATCCCTGTGGTAGGCACAATTTGCTACAGAATTCAAAAAGCTAATACTATTTGTTTATAAAAGTGGTTTATTTGTAATATGAAAAGCTTCTGTACTTTAAATGACGAAAATGGACACCAGGTTTACTATTTCAGTCAGAGATATTGTACAGAAAAGGTTAATATTTGGTTCCGAAACTCACTCATCGATTTGACTTCCTTCAGAATAGATTGTTATAGAAATACAGGTTTTTGGGTACGTTATACTGGAACGGAATGTATCACAACTACATTTTAAAATTTTGTTCGATGCTTGGTGGGTAGTGTGAGGCCACCAGAAATTAGTCGTTTTGGGGAAGGGTGTGTAACAGCCTTTTTTGATGTAAAGTATTCATACACTCTGATGATAAACATGTGTTCAGATCGGGGATTTATAATTTTTAAAAGGAGCATATTCCTTGTACCTAATGCCATTGGAAAACAAAGGAATTTGGATTAGATTGGGGATTCATGACTCTCCGGATGGAGACCTGCAACAAGTCGTACTTCAATCGTAGTAATTAAAGTGTGGCGTCTTGTACCAAGTGAGATCCCACAGACACTAAGGTAAATGGCAAAAGCCTTCCACACCTTAATATTTTGTACGACGACATACCGGTCAAGTCGTCTATGGATTTATGTGTAATCGAACTGTTGAAACAGGCTCTGGAAAACCATTACCCTCATACACCAGACATATCATGGAAAGGCCTATGGATTTATGTGTAATCGAACTGTTGAAACAGGCTCTGGAAAACCATTACCCTCATACACCAGACATATCATGGAAAGGCCTATGGATTTATGTGTAATCGAACTGTTGAAACAGGCTCTGGAAAACCATTACCCTCATACACCAGACATATCATGGAAAGCCTTGAGGAGGGAATTATTATGCTTTGGATATGACAGCTTTACTATGGGACATTTTTTTGAGATCTGTTGTATTTCAGTATTGTCAAGTGCTGTCACTGGGATAGATCTGTTGTATTTCAATATTGTTGTTAAGTGCTGCCATTGTGAGAGAGTGTGATCTGTTGTATTTCTGTATTGATACTGATTTAACTACAAGTGTTTGTGATTTTCTGCTAGTTCTTATATTAATTACTAGTCCCATTTGTTCTTTTTCATATTTTAAACTGATGTTATCATAAAATGACACTTAGTGCTTATACTGATACATAGCAATGAAACGTGAAGGTTATTGTGAAATTAGTGTTTTATATACCAGTTTTACTAATAGGGAAATTTAGGTCTTTGGTGACTGTTTGAGTTTATATTGGTCAAGGTGAAGTTTAGTTACTATTTGTACTGAATGATCTGTGACATATGCTATGACCAATCATACAGTTCGTAGGTAACATATGAATGAACAGTTTTTAAAAAATATCATTTATCTGGATATATCTCATTCAGTTTGAGATAAATTAGATATCCGCTGGTTGAGTACATTAGATTAAAACGATTTATGAGCCTCATCACGTGATTAAGGTTCATCCGGTGATACTCTATCTGACGACCGTGCATCTTGACAATAACCCTGCTGTGTAGTTTCTATTGTTCCCAGTGACAGTACTTAACAACAATACTGAAATACAACAGATCTCTCCCAGTGACAGCACTTAACGACAGTACTGAAATACAACAGATCTCTCCCAGTGACAGCACTTAACAACAATACAGAAATACAACAGATCACACTCTCTCACAATGGCAGCACTTAACAACAATACAGAAATACAACAGATCACACTCTCTCACAATGACAGCACTTAACACCAATACAGAAATACAACAG
>NW_013671071.1:33574-36400 GCF_000517525.1 Limulus polyphemus
CAGCACTTGACAACAATACTGAAATACAACAGATATCTCCCAGTGACAACACTTAACAACAATACTGAACTACAACAGATATCTCCCAGTGACAACACTTAACAACAATACTATATCATTTCTTTATAAAGATATTCGAAGCACCAAAAGTCACATGACTAAGCTCCGTGCTACCAGACGAAAGTATTTATGAGTAAACTGTTTAAAAAAATCTGAAATAATCTGGGTATTAGGATTATAATAAATCTTCTGTTTTTATTATAGTTGAGTATTTATTTTTATTCAACTTTTTTTTTTCAAGAAAAAAATTTATATGTTGCTCTTAAATATCTTGACTCCAGAACTCCCCATACTTTATCATCTTTTTTTATTCTCTCTTTTTTTTCTATTAATTGTTTGTTCGGGATTTTGGTTTAATTTTTTAAAACCATAAAAACACAATCCTTCATTCTCTGTAACATAGGACTGAGTGTGATCGTTCGGTTTGAGCTGCAGACCACGTGATCAGTAAGCTTTACGTCTTTAAAACAGTTAGATTTACCATTTCGGGTCAATATTCTGCAGTTCTGGAGCGATTAACCAGAGTAAACTCGGAGTAGATAGGAGCTTATGTCTGGAAAGCACGATAAGGCCATGATTAAGGCTTAAGTTCATATTTTACAGGCTTGAAAGCTAACTAATGCTACCTTCTTTCCTTCCCTCTTGTGCGCATGACAAGTATAATTACTTGGCTCAAAATATATTGGCTCGTGTTATCGCAGTCAGGTGAGAATTGGTACAAATATATCATTAGAGATTTAGAATAATGACCTCATGTCTGTACTAGAACCGTTACGTTCTGGATTGAGTGGCGAGCCCCCACCCTTCTTGTATTATCCCCTCAAATTACCGTCTTGTTTTTACACCGATCACATATTGCATCACGTTTTATTTACAATACGTAGGGGGAATCTAGCAGTGGTTATAGGTGTTAACTGCAATATTAGCTCGACTCGTGTGTTATTACCTTCGTAGTTACAAATAGCTTAGAAAAATGGGTTTGAAATGGCAATGGGGTTTGGAACCCCATCATTAGCGCTAGAGTTAAACAAAGTAGATTTAAAGTTGGGTGTAGACACTAAAAAAACAAAAAATAAATGAACCATAAAACTGGTGTTTAGTACAAACAAAACGGAAAGCACTAACTAGCCAAATAAAATTAAGAAAGCTACAAAAAATAAAATAAAAGGAGAAAAAAATCCCCTAGTCTCCTTCTGGCTGAAAAATGGAGGTGGTTGGTATCTTTGATGTTTCCCGGTGGATCGGCGACATGTTTTTAAAGGTTTACATCGCTCAAAATCAGTGGTTCGATTCCCCCATAATGGGCACACCCATTTTAATATCTTTGTGTTAGAAGAACCATAATTTTTGTAGGATGACCTGTCATGGCCTCGTGGTACTCGACTCAACATAGAGGGTTGTGAGTTCAGATCCTGTTCCCGAACGTGCTCGCCCTTTTTTTGTGTCGGTCAATCCCACCATTCGTTGGTATGAGTTGGTGGTGTTGACTAACTGCCTATACTGTAGTCTATCACTTCTGAAATTAGGGACGGCTAGTGAAGATAACCCTCGTGAAATTCAAAATAACCAAACTCATTACATCCATTAGTGCTATTTAAAACTTTGTACATTGGAATTTGTAAGACCATTTGAAAAGGGAACGTCTTGAATTTTACTGAAGTGAAAATATGGGCTGGTATTTTTTTGTAGCTATACAGTACACATAGTAAAAACCTAAAACTATTTTATTTCAAGTCTTCTTGGGGGGAAGCTCCTGCCTTTCCCCCTCAGTCGTTATTTAACAATCGTATTTATTACACTCAAACTTACCCTTCCTCCCCTTCGTCATAAGTGTACCAGTCGCTCCATCACTAGCGCCATCTACTAAGAAAATGTAATCAACCGTTTGGTATTTTTAGTTTACTCGTAACTTCGACTAGATTGGATTTAGGGCTGTTTATTTGTTTTAATCAGTTATTTCATTTTTAATTGTGTTTTTTTTTCTTTCACGACGCTCCAGATTTGTGCTGTTGTCTTGTTTTTACTGGATACACCGTCATCACCTTCTTAGTTTAAACTTCCTGTTCTGTTTCCGGTAAGTTTGTCTTTCTAGCCACTACACAGCGACTCGTACAACAGCTCTGAGTTTTTTTGTTGTTGTTGTTTTCAAGTACAAACTTTTAGCCCATAGCTACGTCATCTCTTAACCGATTTGAGATCTAATTACAGTTTTTGACTCGGAAGGTCAAATCCTTTCGATTGACATATTTGACCACTCCCAAGGTCTCATAGATTAATTTATTCTAATCCTGCCTAAAATATTTTCAATTTGAGGTTAGGCTGGTAGAGATCCTGATGAGTAATAAAATCGAATCGGGTATACGCGCGCCACAAGCTTGGTATTGCCAACGCATAAAAATATAGCTAATAAAAAAGAAAATAAAGTATCTAATCTTGCCTTAAATAATTTCAAATACCGAGAATATTGAGAATTCCCTCTTGTTTGAATTTTTATTTTAAATGTATAATTTTTATGTTGTTTTTTTTTTTTTTTTTACTGAAGGTTTTTCAAATACATTTTGTTTCCTAAACTCGTTAGTTGTTGTGAATAACATGGGGGTAATTATTTTTCTGTTGTTTCGTAGTGTTTAACTTTATTCATCATTAGTTGTCACGTAGGTACTTATTAGTTGATATTGTTGAATTATTTTTCTGTTGTTTCGTAGTGTTTAACTTTATTCATCATTAGTTGTCACGTAGGTACTTATTAGTTGATATTGTTGAATT
>NW_013671071.1:37151-44369 GCF_000517525.1 Limulus polyphemus
GATTGGGGAGTAAGGATATTCTGTCACGTGGGGATTGGGGGAGTTACAGTGAGCCACATATATCATCTTTCGATCTCTCTTTCTCTACACAAATACTGTATAATATTTTTGAGTCCGTGAGAATGGTTGGTTGGTTTGTTTTTGAATTTCGCGCAAAGCTACACGAGGGCTATCTACGCTAGCCGTCCCTAATTTAGCAGTGTAAGACTAGAGGGAAGGCAGCTAGTCATCACCACCCACCGCCAACTCTTGGGCTACTCTTTTACCAGCGAAAAATGGGATTGACCGTCACGTAATAACGCCCCCACGGCTGAAAGGGGCGAACATTTCTGGTGTGACGGGGATTCGAACCTGCAACCCTCAGATTGCGAGTCGAGCGCTCTAACCACCTGGTATGTAAAATATTCGTCACAATTATATTTAAATAAATCTCTTTTTTTTTTTTTGGATGGTTTTCTTTGCAGATAAGCCCATTTTGTAGCATTATGTTAAAACAAACTTGTACATATTATTCAGTAAAACGTATATTGCAAGTGGTACGTTTCAACATTTCACTGGCGTGTTGTAGTTATTTATTTTTAAATTGGTACGTTTCAACATTCCTCTAGTGTGCTGGAGTTAGTTTTATTGTTTGCTTTCGAAATTGGTACATTTCAACATTCCCCTGGTGTGTTCCAGGTTATTTGTGTGTGTTGTTTTTCCAAAGCTGCTCCGTTTCAACATTCCTCTGGTGTGTTGGAATGAAGTCTCATGAATAGTTCGGTGCTTATGTGTTCCAGCTTGAATTTGGAAATTCGATTATCACGACGAATTTAAGAAACAAAGTACAATGTGTTTGATTTTAGGGTTGCAGAAGAAAGCCTTTTATAAGTTGGCCGATTATTTGTTGTTTTTGTAACAAATGTTAATGATTTCTAGCATCAAACTTCGTTGTGGATAGGAAAACTGGAACTTTTAATTTTGTTTTTGAGAAGAAAAAAAATGCTTCCATGCATGCGTGTGTATGTAAATTTGATGCAAATGTGACACACGTTTGCACTCATAAATATTTAAGAAGGAACAATGTACTCGGCGTTTTATGAGTAGTGTCTGATGTAAAATTACACTTTATTAGAATGTATTTTTTTCCCTTTTTATTTCTCCCTCTTAACAAAAATGTATTTTGGATTTGCGAAAGAGCCTGATAGCCAGTCTAACTGACACATTTAATGGAAGCTCCTAACCAAACAGTCCCTCAAGGGACTCCTGGAATATGTAATGACGAATCTTAAATTTGAACCAAGGAAAAAAACTGAATTTCCGAATTTTGAAAGTGAAATAAAAAAAGTTTGTGTTCGTTTTGATTATAAAACTGGGACGTGTGTATTACTTCTTTTTTTTATCTAAGAAGAAATACCGAATACATCTAAAGCGCCGCGTTTGTTTCTGCTAATATTATTTTGACGTCTAGCTAATCTCATCAGATAATTCTGTAAAGTTCTTTTCGAGATCACATTGAAAACCACGAAAAACAAATTCATATACTTGACTACTTTATTGGAAGTATAGTGATGAGAAATATGGGACGTTACTTGCGAACCTTTGTTTAGCCGTTTTTACATTTCTTGTGGGTCCACGAGAGTAATAAAAAAATGTTTAAAGTTACTTGCGAACCTTTGTTTAGCCGTTTTTACATTTCTTGTGGGTCCACGAGAGTATATAAAAAAATGTTTAAAGTTACTTGCGAACTATTGTTTAGCCGTTTTTACATTTCTTGTGGGTCCACGAGAGTAAAAAAAAAATGTTTAAAGTTACTTGCGAACCTATTGTTTAGCCGTTTTTACATTTCTTGTGGGTCCACGAGAGTATAAAAAAAAAATGTTTAAAGAAAAATGCTGCAGTTAATTCTACTAATTATCGCTAGGGTGCTTTATGAATTTAGTGATTCGTTTGTTTTGAATTTCGCTCAAGGCTACACGAGGGTTATCTGAGCTAGCCGTCCCTAATTTAGCAGTGAAAGATTAGAGGGAAAGCAGCTAGTCAACATCACCAACCGCCAGCTTTTGCGCTGCTCTTTTACGAATGAATAGTGGAATTGATCGTGGCTTTATAACACTCCCACAGTTGAAAGGGCGAGCATGTTCGGTGGCGGAGATTCGAACACACTCGACTGCCAGATTGCGAGTCGAACAAACACCCTAACCACCAGGCCCATTGTTTGTTTGGTTGTTGTAGAACAAAATCACACCTGGCTGTCTACTGTGCCCACCGCGAGGAATCGAACCCCAGATTTTAACGTTGTAAGTCTATTATCTTACCGCTCTCCCACTGAATTCGCTGAATTTAGCGAATACAATCGGTGATTTTGTTCCTTTTGGAATTCAAAAACGTATAATTACCCAATATCATACAACATGTGAACTCCACCTGGTGTACGGTGTAAAAGTTTTTAATTTTACGAACGAGAGGATGCTATCTTTTAAGATAACGTTTTTCTTTGTTACAAGACATACAATTTGACATGTTAATTTATTTCAATGTTTTAAGAGCCTTTTATCTCTTGTATATATTTACAATTATACTCTGGAGTTGTATGTCATTTCTAGCCCCCTGGTGGCTCAGCTTACAACGTTAGAGTTGAGGTTTCGACATCCGCGTTGGCTAAGTCACAGATAGCCATTACATAGATTTGTTTTAATCAGAAACGAACTCTAAAACGGCCTTCTTTGAAGTAATCTTGACCTTTTCCTTATTTAGTGTGTTGGCTGTAAAGTGTAAGTTAAACTAAACAGATTTAATTATAAGTGTAAGTTAAACCCTGAACTCTACTAATAATTAAATCTGTTTAGTTTAACTTACACTTATAATTAAATCTGTTTAGTTTAACTTACACTTATAATTAAATCTGTTTAGTTTAACTTACACTTATAATTAAATCTGTTTAGTTTAACTTACACTAGTAAAGTTATTATTATTCTCAACACAACACTGTATTGTAGGTTTCATACTAAAACTAAACCCTAAGACTATCATCGAAAAGGGTCGAAGAGTCTTTTGTGAGACAAAGTTAAATGAAAAGCGATTTTATAAACAACTTTAGAAAATTGGTTGTTGTTAAAAGCAAAGTGATGTGCCCACCACAGGTATCAAAATCCCGTTTTTATCGTTATAAGCCAAGCTCACACTAGAATGGCCTTTAAATTACTATTCATTGATATAAAACATTAACATATTAGTTTCATGAATCACTTCGATTATAATATACAACTTAAAACATTAACATATTAGTTTCATGAATCACTTCTATTATAATATACAACTTAAAACATTAACATATTAGTTTCATGAATCACTTCTATTATAATATACAACTTTAAAACATTAACATATTAGTTTCATCAATCACTTCTATTATAATATACAACTTAAAACATTAACATATTAGTTTCATCAATCACTTCGTTTATAATATACAACTTTTTCTTGACATACATTCATTTAGTTAATTTCAGTAAACGGATTTAATCTTTTCCAAGCGTTAGGGCTTTTAATTTTTTTTACACAAATATTAACGATTATAGGTAAAAATATACGACTAACTGTCCTACTGATATTTGATTTAATATTCATATCCTTTAGCTAGAGAACGTGGATCTTTTACTTGCGCGTTATGGCTTTATTTTTTATAAGGACAAAAACATTATTAGAAACATATATATTTAATAAAGCTACTAATATCGCGCTATTTATATTCCTTCAAAGCTTTTTTAACAAATGCTAGTTCTATATTTTCACATATAATAGTTATATTGTAACGCCCTCTAGTGGTCGATGTAGATCTTTTTTTTTTTTCTTTCTTGCTTTAAGAAACGTTTTTAGCTTAAATGATATTCTACCTCGTGGCGATTCAGCGACAAATCTGAGGGCTTATTACGCTAAAGATCGGGTTTCGATACCCGCGATGGTCCGATCACATTGAACAGTTTTGTATTTAAGAACAAACGCGCCCAGTGGCCCAGCGGCATGCCTGCAGACTTACAACGCTAGAATCCGGATTTCGATACCCGTGGTGGGCAGAGCACAGATAGCCCATTCTGAAGCTTTGCGCTTAACTTCAAATTAGCAAACAAGTAAGAACAAGCAAAGGGTTGTGAACATAAAATCTCGCTTAATATATGGTAACAAACTACACACAATTAAGACACTACATTTAATTTTTAAGTCGTGAATGATAAGAAAAATACGTTGATATATATATATATATATTTAATTCTGTCATACATAACTCGAGTAAACCTTTGAAAGATTTGATTTAAGTTCAGGATTTAGAATGGTTAGTGAAGAAGGCTAAACTAAGAAACTATATTACATTAATAAAAAGTCCAAAACTTCTCCGTTCCATAAAGTTTTATAAATTGCCTCCAGTTGTCTACGCACTTTGGTTAACAAAGTGTGTTTGGTTCTCTTCTTTTCCCAAGAGTTTGTATATATGTGTGTGCATAATTTATTAGTCTTTTTACATTCAACTTTTATGTTCGCCTATTTATAGTTGGGCTTTGCTTTCAGTTGTTTATTCACTTCGTCTCAAAAGAAAAAAAAATCCTGAAAAGTTAACAGGAGATCTGACAGGAGTAATTTAGTACGCAAGCTTATTATGCTTGTACAGGGTATATTATCTACGCCTTAGCTATCAAAGTAGTCAAAGAGGGAAAGAATGACGAAGTGGATTTTGACTTAAGATAAACAGAATCATCAGAGCATCTTTAAGCCTAAATGACCACCAAGTTGCATGTTACTAAATCTTTTTCTTCAACACTTGATTGTAATGTATTTGGAAAAGTAGCTACTGCGTTATTGTAATCAGCCATTTACCACTTTCAAATAATCCCCCAAACTGTACCGAGAAGTTTACACAGGAGTATTTGAAATATGCGTAATTTAAACGGGATATGGTGGGTGATCGCTCCTAAATTTTCCCAATGGGGAGACTGTCCCCCTCATGTATCATTATAAATAACGTGTTTTTCGGTGTGGGTTAAATTACTTAATAATATAGTATTAAAAGGTGTTCTTATAAACAGAGCAACCATCTTCTGTCCTTTCCTCCCACGGGCTAGGTAGGGCTTAGTGGTTAGCCCGGGCTGTGAATCTGAGAGTTGGTTCATTTTTCATTGCCACGAAAACACGTGGGTTAGCTATAATAAAGTGTAAAAATCTCGATTTTCAGTTACATAAGAGTAGGCTAAAGAGTTAATGGTGGGTGCTGTTGACTAGCTGCCCACCTTTCAGTTCAAAATTAGAGTCGCCTATGCACCTTGTGTAGATTTACGCGAGATTCTAAAGCAAGTAAACAAGCCCTGGCAACAGTCTACAATGCTTTATGAATTGTTCCCATTAGTTTAAAATTCATTTTAACCTTTGACTAATCGGGGACCTTGAAATAACATTCAAAAAATTTTATGTATAACAATAACTTCTTCCCCCCAGTTAATTACTCCTTAGATGTTTAAACATCGCGGTCATTACTAGTCAGGGGACCAAGTCCCCCCAAGTTACACATGTTCTCACATCAAAGGGCCAAACTACCAATCATTGTCTCTAGATAGACTAGACCCCCCTAGGGTGATTGACACTTTGGCATGTATTTTTGGTGCTTTGGCAGACTGAATTGTTAACATGAGATCCCTACAGGATAGTTAAGCCCCTTTTTTTTTTCATTAAATTGAAATATTACATTTCTTTGTGGACCAGTACATCTTGAACCAAAATCTGAAGTTCTTTAGGCTTTATTTAAGAATATGTCAACAACAATAGTACAGTATCACCAGAGGTTGGGTGTGTATTTAATTAAGTTACACAGCTGTACGTGGATATTCAGTAACTTGTATGCACGTTGTTTATCAATGATTTTTTTTTTTTGGTAATATGTGTAGTAAATCGGAAATGTGCCTAATTGGAAAACTTTATAAATGAATGGCCATTAATTAGTTATACAAGTCATTAAACTTAGTCATAGTTAGTGACTGTCACTTCCACACACTGACATAAATGTATGCACAAATGTTGCACGAGCACGTCAACATGCCCCTTTCCCAACGACCATCAGTGGTTAGCGATGCACAGATGGTCAGTTCTATATACTTGACCTGTACTGGTTCTTTGGTCTCACAATAAAAGTGTGCCTTTATTGTGTCTGCTACATTTTGTTTGAAGCTGGTTGTTATATATATCCAGTTTGTTATATAGAAATTAATTTGAACCTTGGGGAATATTTTAGTCTCTTGTTATCAGATTAAATCAAATTCGGGGAAACAAAAATACTCATGTGGACAGAATTATTTCAGTGTAGTCACAAAGTACGTGTAGTGGGGCTTCGTATTCATCCGAAGTTCGTGTAGTGGGGCTTCGTATTCATCCGAAGTTCGTGTAGTGGGGCTTCGTATTCATCCAAAGTTCGTATAGTGGGGCTTCGTATTCATCCAAAGTTCGTGTAGTGGGGCTTCGTATTCATCCAAAGTTCGTATAGTGAGGCTTCGTATTCATCCAAAGTTCGTATAGTGGGGCTTCGTATTCATCCAAAGTTCGTGTAGTGAGGCTTCGTATTCATCCAAAGTTCGTGTAGTGGGACTTCGTATTTACAGTTAGTCTACGTACTGATGAGAAGATGAAATTATTAATCATGAAAGATGATGATGATGAGGATAACCCCTAAAAGTGTTTAAAAAAATACAAAGTGGGGCGAATGTGAATTACTTATTTTAAAAAAAATCGTGTGTTTTGTTCTCTCTAAAGTTGTTAACAACGAACAGGGATAAAAATCGACACTCTTAATTTTATTCAGTCATCTGGAGTTTAATATATCTAATAAAAATAAAAGATTCAAATCATAGTATATATGTAATTCACTGTTGATTCTAAAGTAATTTATGATCTATATAGTTTAATTTAGATCGTTTCGAAGTGTTAACAACATTCGGTGGAGCTTGACTGACCTGTTTTAGTGACGAATTTAGAGTATTAACTAGACTCGTGTAGCAGTGGTTAGCTTAAAATCGCTTTCTTTCAGTCGCATGACTCAATTAGATCATCATTGTGGTTCGTGGGAGAATAACTTTAACCAAGACGTTAAAAAAAGAAAAACTTGGTAATCAAGGCTAATGGAGAAAAAAAAGAGTTAATATTCATGGGGGGGAAATAAAGAGTTAATACCCATGGGGAGAAAAAGAGTTAATACCCAGT
>NW_013671071.1:45266-52582 GCF_000517525.1 Limulus polyphemus
TTTATGTAATCCAAACAGGTAGACGTTCCTCTCGTAATACAGGGTGTTTATGTAATCCAAACAGGTAGACGTTCCTCTCGTAATACAGGGTGTTTATGTAATCCAAACAGGTAGACGTTCTTATCGTAAAGCAGGGTGTTTATGTAATCCAAACAGGTAGACGTTCCTATCGTAAAGCAGTGTGTTTATGTAATCCAAACAGGTAGACGTTCCTACCGTAAAGCAGTGTGTTTATGTAATCCAAACAGGTAGACGTTCTTATCGTAAAGCAGGGTGTTTATGTAATCCAAACAGGTAGACGTTCCTCTCGTAATACAGGGTGTTTATGTAATCCAAACAGAAGAAAAATTTTGGTCTAATCATTACAAATAATTTTGGGCTCTATAGAGTTACAGACCAATTTGGCCCTGAATCTGTTGTTAGATATTGCAGTGACTCAAACTGGAGACGTGGTTCCACACTTATTCTTCTGTTATTACATCGTAGCTTGATCCTGTAGATATTTTAGGCATGTTGGGCTGCGGATTAAGGGTCCAGGGTTCGAGGTGTGATACTACTGAACACGCTCTGCACCTTCCGCTATAGACACGGAATAAAAATGATAGTCAGTTCGTTATTTGGTTGAAGGGGCCAGACAAAGCTCTTGTGGCGGCGGGTGCTATTAGGGATGACAATACCTGAACCATATGGGTTCCTGACATGGGGTCTTAGCTGACGTGCCTGTAGTGTCATTCAGGTTGAATATTTCAGTTCTTTGATGTTTAAATTTTTTTTTTATTACCTTTCTTGATAAACACACAACTTTGGTGGTGTCGTGTGACGTAATGGCCAAAATTAATATTTTATATATAGATATCTAATTCTTAAGCTTCTCTTACTAATACATATTCAAACTAAAGTAACATTCACGTTATTACCATCAAATCTGATATAACTGTTTTAAACCATGAAAATTACTACCTACCCAGCGCTACCTGGTGGCGTACGTCAATAACACTTGTCAATTTTTAATACTTCTTTTGTATTTTCACATTACTCAAGTATATTGTACATTTCTAGCTCATTAAACACACACGCAATACGAGTACTAGGCTTGACATTCATTCTACAATTGTATATCGATTACTAGGGAATAAGCTCGTGATTCATGACTGAATCTACGATCTCCCGTGCACGAAGCGTCTGCTGTAACATATGAGCCAAATCCCAAGGCTGATTTTTGTTCACATATATAGCATTATTAAGTGGAATATATATATATATATATGACAGATATATTTTAGATAAACAAATCATTTAAATAATGCTGCTCTTGAATTACGTAGTTAGTTCGACACCTTGTCTTTCTGGATAATCTTGAGATTTTATTTCTTTATAGACGACTTGAGAAAGCGACGTTAGTGAATTTTTAAAATGATGGTATCAAGAAGTGGAAAAAATCTACTGTCTTTGTTTGTCGCTATTTTAAGTTTTTTCCTCCTTCCATAATGATATAACTCATTTTTTACTCTTCCCCTAAAGTATTAACAAAGCGTTGTCTCGTACTAACGGAAATGACGTAATATTTTATTACCCTAGCGATTAAACTAAACTCGTTTTTTGCGTAAGAAGCGTATTTAAACTTTAGGCCTAATTTTCGAATTTGAGGCGACTGTATTGAGATAGCTGAAAACGTATTAACGTATTAAAAAAGTATTAACAAAGCGTTGTCTCGTACTAACGGAAATGACGTAATATTTTATTACCCTAGCGATTAAACTAAACTCGTTTTTTGCGTAAGAAGCGTATTTAAACTTTAGGCCTAATTTTCGATTTTGAGACGACTGTATTGAGATAGCTGAAAACGTACGATTGTTAGAAAATAGTGAATTTTTAAAATTATGGTATTAAGGAGTGTGAAAATCAACTGTCGTCAGGAGTGCATTTTTTTGTAGTTCGTGCGCCTATATCGCAATTGTATATGATCTGAAACCTTTAAATTTATTTCTGTTAGTTGCAGAGCATCGAAAACGAATGAAGTTATGGCAGTGACTCTTAGGGCTAAGTTCGATAAATTATATAGCGGGTAAACTCATGCTTTGCATTCGAAACGTATTTAAACTTAAGCCTAATTGTCGATTTTTTAGGCACCTGTTGGAATTTGTATTGAGATCTAATAGTACTTCGTTATTTATAAGCCACGGAATGGTAAAGAATTAGTGTGTTGCTTTGCGTGTTTGTTTATGATACTGTTATTGTCTTTTTGCACTCGTATCAAACAATGCACGTTAAGTGTCGTTCACTTTTGCACTCGTATAAACTTAAAGTACCACTGTATAATTAGCGAATAAGAATATTGGGTTTCCATGTGAGCTAGCACGCATACACGCATCGACTGACGACACACGTTGTTCTTTTAATTACATAGATGGGTATCAAAACTGAAACGTTCAAAAGAAAGGAAATGCTAGCATTTCTGGAAATATATTTATGACGGTTACGATACGAAACGACAAGAACTGAACTTTGAAACGTATTTTTTAGGCTGTTACTGAGCGATTTCTAGCCTTGAGGTGACTTGGGTCACAAAATCAACATCACGTTTATTTCTTTGAGTAATAGTATAACATAATTATCTTGCTTTCTTGATATGCATAAAGTTCCAGTTAATGTTTGTTTGTTTTAGCGCAAAGTCACACATTGGGTTATCTGTGCTCTGTTCACTGCAGGGAATCGAACCCCTAATTTTAGAGTTATACTTCCATAAAGTTACTGTTAAACTACTGAGGAAAATTCCATTAATTATTTTAAAAAATGAAATTCCATCTATGACTATGTCGAATCCCTGTGACATTCCGTGATTATTCCTTTTAATTGCAAAAAGCTCCGTTGTACGGGTGTCATGTTCAAAGCACACAATTCCCTTCTATTTGCTTTCCATAATCCAGCACTAGTTCAACAGCAGTATTGCTTATCACGGCTGGGGTAAGACTTGTTGCAGGTCTCTTTCTAGATATTCATATTCCTTTGTTTTCCACTGTAGTTAAGTATAATATATATCTCTGTCTTATTCCTTATTTAAACACCAATATATGATCTAAGTATATGAACATTTTACTTCGGAAAGGAATATCATACACCTTTCCCGAATATGACCAATTTTCACATTATCTACGTAATGCCAAATTGTCAAAATATTGTTGTGATACATTCCTTTCGACCACGACTTTATATCAACTGTGATTGTCAACATTACTTGCTGATTTGCATATTAACAAATCGTTTTAATCTAACGTACTCAACACTCTGTAGTACTCACTGTATATAGCGTACAAGTCCACAAACCCTAAATTATAGTTTAATATACAATACTTTTCTCACTGTATACAGCGTACAAGTCCACAAACCCTAAATTATAGTTTAATATGCAATACTTTTTTTTTATTCAGCTAGTCCTAATACCAGTTGTTGTAAAAACATCACGTTCGTCCATCTCTGTAGTTTTTTAGTGGACTTTTTTATTCCATCGTACATGTTGTCAGTAACGACTTTAACAAGCCCTTTTAGCCTGGGGTTCTATTTTGAGAATGCTGAGATCCAGCTTCGGCTAAAAACAATTGATGGAAGGGGGGTGTTTACTTTACAAAGCTTATTTGGCGAACAGCATTTGTTTTTTCAATATCAAATTATAACACCACATTTCCAGTGAGATCGGACTGGGATGTATGAATTTCTATAAGTTCTATGTTAACATAATTGTCATTTTACCTAGAGGTCGCAAGTGTCTGGGGACACTGTGAGCCTAGAAGGTATATTTAACCAAAGGACAATAAAATGAAACCATTGATTCCTGATATTATGTTTGTTTTTATCGCGTAGCTACACAAAGGGTTATCTGTGCTCTATCAGCCATGGGGAATCGAACCTCGAACTTCAGTGATGCAAAGTTACCGCTGGCCCATGGGGTGGGGATGGGGGTATACTGAAGCCAAGTCGAACGTCCCCGCTTCCACGCGTAATTGCCCCCCCCCCGCATGTGTCAACGGTAATTTTACGAACTATCAACACTGAAATCCGGGGTTCGATTCTGAGCGATGGGTAGAACTCGGATAACCTATAGTTTGGTTTTGAGTTTAAAAAAAAATCATACGTAATGGTTTAAGACTCCTTTTGTTTCTAATTAGTAAACAAAATATAACAGTTTAAAGTTCAATCTAACTAACCTCCGTAAGGTTCTATTAATTTGTATTTCATATATATTCATGTGTTTTATCGTTCAATGGCTTTAGTCTTAACCAAGTCAACTTTACCCTGTAATTTTGACGTGTCAATCAGTGCTATTATTATTATTTTTATATAACTATGATAGCTAAGTTGAAACTGGAGGGATTTGTACTTCACAGGACCCAACTCTACACATCATGAGAATGAAAACAGACTTCAGCCCTAAATAGCAACTTACAGATCACAATCTCATCAGAAAGAACTCTCGTTGCTTTGACGACAATTAAAGCACTTTTTCAAGAAGCTAAGGACAAAATAATTTCTTTACGAAGGAATTGTGTACGTAAGCTTCTGTTGTATACGAAAAGTCTCATTGGTATGGACCTTCTTTAGGCCCGTACTACCGTTCGTGACATCATCCATTAGCAGTCCAATGAGTTAATACGATATGGTCACGAGAAACAGCTCTTAACCTCAACATGCTGCAGAATGAGTTTAGCTGGCTCGTTTAGGTTACTTAATAAGTCACTGGCGCGATTAAAGAACAGATGTAATCAGGAGTATTTTGGTCCGAATTCACCATAATGACATTAAGTTCTCTGCCGTAACAATTACAACACAGCTTTGATCAGGGAATGATTACAAATCGTGACTAAATATGGCGTGTTTGAAGCTTTATTAAAATATACAATTCCACGCCTTTGTAAAGTATATTTCATTGTACTTAACGTGATATATAAGGCTTAAATGCTAACAATAATACGAGTGTTCTTAGAGGTTTTATAAGCCACTACGTAGACTTTCACTCGTACAATTAGGGTTAACCGTAAGGAAAAAGATCATACTTCCACGTATTTTTAAATCTATATAATACATAATTGATTGAGTTGTTTAAACATTTGTTTAACAACAAGTAAAAGCTTCGAATAATATATTATTTCATTGGGTGTGTGTCTGTGAGCCAGACTAGTTTCGGAGAATGCCACTCTTCATCAGTGACCCTGGACACTACCACCAATGAAATAACAGACCAAACCAAGCCTTTATAGTAGTGAGGTATCGAAAATCGAACTGGTGTATTTAAGTATTTTACACTCACAAAAAAACGAAACTAGTCTGGTTCACAGACACACACCCAATGAAAGAATAGACCATTCCAAGCTTTAACTTGTTGTTAAACAAATGTTTAAACAACTCTAATTATTCAATTATGTACAAGCTGCCAAGTGTCAGATAACAATACGAATAATTAAATTGTGGCGGAATGCTACAAGTTCTTCAAATACCTATAGAATGATAGGTGTTTTTTTTTGATGAGTGTAAAACACGTAAATACACCAGTTTGATATATATATATATATATATTTCAAGTTTCAGTTAGATTTAAGAAATACATATTTAGCCTGTCAAACTGTCAAAACACACGAATAGCAGAGTTAAACCTTATCATTATTGATCACTGTTTTACAATAGGTTTAGGGTTACGTGTCTACTTCACACACAGGTTCCACGCCAACAGATAAGTAAAGTGCGTGTTGATAAAGTTATATCTGTTACTTGTACTTTACCCTAATCAACACAGTATCAAAATAACTCGGATATTTCTAAACACCTTACGCGCGCTCAACCCAACAATACGAATCCATGACACGTGAGCCTTTGAAATACGTAAAACACTGGGTAATTTAATGGGGTTTTTAAGTCATTTTCAACCACCAATAAAGTAACCTAAAATATTGGGTATTTGAATAATGTTTCAGCTCGTGCCTAAATCATTATTTCATATTATATATCGAACCAAGTATTTATTGATTTTATATATATATATAAAATTGAAAGGAGAGTCTGTGACGTAGAGACCGAATGTTTTCTCTGATTGGCCGTACCTCTTGCAGTTCCGCCTATTGAAGGCTCATCAGCAAATCAAAGAAATACAATTAGGCCTCTTATAACGGTGATTTGTACACAACATTAATGGGGTTTTTAATTACTTTTCAATCGCCAATAAAGCAACCTAAAATAATTTAAGGTAATTTCTCATGGAATAAAAACTGTTTAAATATCTGTTCCTCAACAATTAAAAACCATAAAAAAATTGCTCGACTGATGATAACTTTTACATTGTAGGATTAGCGAAAATATTAGGGTTACCAAATTTCCAGAGTCAAGAACTGGGACTTTTTCTTTCCTGTAACAGCCCTGAAACGGTTTTAAATTACAATAACACTTTTTACTATTTACTAAATAATCTAATGTTCATTGCATCGTGTTTTAAAACCAAAAAATTGTTAAAAGTTTACTTGGTTACGAACAAATAATTATAATAAATAAAAACCCGCCAAGTTGGATCTAATTTACTCCAAAGAAAAATGTTTTCTTTTTTGCAGCTGATCAGGTCTTGGAATCTCAGTTCCTGCGGCTGCCAATGACAAGTTAGGTTAAGAAAACGTACCAAATGTAGAGGGAACATTGTACCGTGTGTTATCTCTTGGTCAGGTCATTCTCCAAGTAAAATTGATGAGGTTTGTATAATTACAAACCGTGTATATCAAACTCGATTAAAATACAGAGACACTGATAACCCTAGGCCTAGATCATAAGGAATGCCTAAAGACGTTTACACCATCTTCGAAAAAACAACTGTAATAATTTACGATGTAGAAGTAGCAGACCTTATTAACCCAATGCCACACTGTAAACACACGTGTAACTGAAAACTACAGTTGTGGTTAAACCTTTTTTTTAGGTGTAACGGTTAATTAATTATGAAAGACCTTTACTTTTTACCGTTCACACTATACTTTCAGTCCTAGCTAGGATGTTCCCTTCTACAGGAACGAAACTATAATATATACCCCTTATCATTCTCATAAACATGTAACGATCTATAAACGATCTTCACACTATACTTTCAGTCCTAGCTAGGATGTTCCTTTCTACAGGAACGAAACTATAATATATACCCCTTATCATTCTCATAAACATGTAACGATCTATAAACGATCTTCACACTATACTTTCAGTCCTAGCTAGGATGTTCCTTTCTACAGGAACGAAACTATAATATATACCCCTTATCATTCTCATAAACATGTAACGATCTATAAACGATC
>NW_013671071.1:53582-55258 GCF_000517525.1 Limulus polyphemus
TATAAAATCAAAAGGTTAAAGTGGTTTATGTTTTAAAATACAGAAAATATTTCTTGAAGTTGACAAAACATGTTCTGTAGCATTACAACAGCATGCATTACATGAATTAAACCAACTGTAACTAGCCAGCAACAACAGCGACATCTATAATCAAAGATTGTCAAACAAATTATAAAAATCATTTACAAAATAGTTTATTACATAATTCTGCACTGGTGTTCATATGATAGCAAATATACACACATCTATTATAAACCTTAGACTATTATGTACAAAATTCCACAGAATTAAAAAAAAAATTGAGAATTATTAGTTTTTGGAAAAGAAATCAAGAAAACGATTCTCCTTCTCTATCAAGTTATTACAAAACTATTTGACTTATTTTGTTAGTTAGTGATAGATATTAGGATTAAAATTTAATAAGAAAGATTACATTCAAAATCGCCATTAAAAATTGCCTCATGAAGTACGTTAACTTGTTGTATGAATGGTCAGAAATGTCTAGCGCGGACCTTCTGGAGAGCTTCATCTGCTAAGGTTTGGTATGTGACGTCATCAGTCTTTATTAAACAAAATCCCCTCCTTAGGACTATAAACAAGGGAATTAAAAAAATTATCTTTCCAATAAATATTTAATAAAATCAATAAGAATGATTAAATTTTATTTTAGGCGTTTCTAATAACTACCATTTTCCTCTTTAAAGCTTTGAGATAAAATTCATAAATGTTTGGAGTTTTTTCTTGAATATTTGGTCCAATAACTGCAATATATTTTAGTTTTATTGCAAAATAATATTTACACAATTTTAGAAGTAGAAGTAATAATTATGTAATAATAACTAGTGAAATTTAAATATAATTATGTAGAAAACTAGAAACTGTAGAGCTGCCCAAGAAATGTGTCCTCTTTAAATTGAACGTATTACAGTGTTTGGTTTTTAATACTTTAAGATTACGAGTGTGAATTTTTTTTACAACACTTTCATTATTCTACTTGCTCCAAGGTCATTATTAATTCGTGTACCTGGGCTACTGGTGGTAGAGAAACATGTTAAGATTTGATTGACATGATACTTCTTGTAAACGTGTCTTTTTCTTCAGTAATAATACAAAAAAGTGATCAAATCTAATACTGGTTAAGAGTGTATTTTTCCAAGGTTTAAAATATTATATGAAAATTTAAAATCCTTCGTGAAAGTGTATCAATCTTACCAACAAATCACACTACTCACATCAGCTTTAGAAAATCTGGTACTCTCTACTAGCATATGTTGACAAAAAAAACGAGTTAAATTACTCGGCCAGTAAACAGTTTTCCATCGTTATTGTGATGGAAAAGCTAGAATATTACCATCCTTCACTCGGTACTGAAAGTTTTAAAAAAATATAAACCATTTACTTAATTCTGTTTGTAACAGCTGAACGTTGTGGTAGGTTAGTAACTATGGTGACAAAACAGCTGAACGTTGTAGTAGGTTAGTAACTATGGTGACAAAACAGCTGAACGTTGTGATAGGTTAGTAACTATGGTGACAAAACAGCTGAACGTTGTGGTAGGTTAGTAACTATGGTGACAAAACAGCTGAACATTGTCGTAGCTTAGTAACTATGGTGACAAAACAGCTGAACGTTATCGTAGGTTAGTAACTATGGTGACAAAACAGCTGAACGTTGTG
>NW_013671071.1:56169-56915 GCF_000517525.1 Limulus polyphemus
ACAAAACAGCTGAACGTTATGGTAAGTTAGTGACTATGGTGACAAAACAGCTGAACGTTATGGTAGGTTAGTAACTATGGTGACAAAACAGCTGAACGTTGTGGTAGGTTAGTAACTATGGTGACAATACCAATTAGCACATCCTTATGTCTAGAAGGTTGGAAATAAATATAAACTATGTATTTTTTAAAACAATTTCTATATTTGTAACATTTGAAACAGTAATGGCAAATTCATATTTAAATCTCACACATTACTTAAGTGTTGTATATTTTATAAGATTATAAATGTAACGAATTCATGCACTCCAAAGTTTGATAATACAAGTTTCATTTCATATTACAGACAAAAAAAATAAAGCATTCCATATTTAGCTAATCCACAACTTTACATACTTTCTCTATTACTGATTCCCACCTGGTGGGCTGCTCTGAAAGCTCTTCCACGTTAATAAAGATGAGGTTTACAGTTGAAGTATCTTACTCCAGCTTACCCGTCATTTTTACCTAAATAGTGAAACACAAGCAATAAGGACAAATATATATTGTCTGTAGTTTCAATTATTAATTATCTGTATAACTATTAAAACTGTTGCATAGCTGGGTTTTTTTTTGTTATTAATTGAAAGGTTGTCAAACCCTGTGACTACATCCTAACTAAAAGGACTAGAGTGTTTTTGAATAGTTCAATATTCTTCTTCAGGATCCTGAAATGATATCTCTTCTTTCAGGGATGATTTTGACCAT
>NW_013671071.1:56996-63836 GCF_000517525.1 Limulus polyphemus
CATTGAAAATCATTCACTTATGTAAAAAGTACATGTGACGTTTTGTGAAAACATCTGTACGTGATGGAGAAAAATGGATATCATTTTCGGATTCAGCGTAGAGGAATTACTGTAGAACAGGTAAAGATTTCAAGACGATAAAACGTTAAATAAAGTGTTAATTAAAACTTTCAAATTGTCCAATAAACTGTTAAAGTACTATACTGATGATTAAAATACAACCAATGAAATAGTTGAAAAACTTTATGACGTCAATTTTATTTATCTTTAATTGGACACTCAACTTTACAGCTTCTTCAGGAGCGTTTAACGAGTTAAGGTTTGTATTGCAGAGTAAAAAAAAAAGCTGTAAAGCGAACGTTGGGTGTCCAATTAAAGAAATATAACAAATTTGGTGTTATACGTTTATTTATTACTAATATTAAAATATATTTTATACACGAATAAGCACTATAGAAATTAACCGTAAGAATTTATCAGCGCCCCCTAGGTGTTTACTTCAGGAGGCCATGTGAAACGGAAAGATGAAGAGTCTCGAAAAAATTGCTCTCCCTCTCCGATGGCTCAACGGTAAGCGTCGGGGTTTATAACACTAGAATTCGGGGTTCGACAATGGCGGTGACCACAGTAATTTTTAACGTCAGGTTTATGTATTTTTTAAAAGAACGGTTACTAAGCTGACGAAAATGATGTTCACTACAAACATAAAGGGAAATTTCTTTAGTTAGCTTATGTTTTTAAAGCACAATGAGTTATCAATGCTGTGGCCACAGCTAGGGTGTTTAACTTTTGATGGGATAGATAGCTTTTACGTATCAATCTCGTTGACACTAAAAACAAAAAGATATTTAAAAAAAATATATTTGTTACGTTGGCAAATATATACATAAGAACCAAATAGTGAATAACATTTGTCTTAGCTAAAAATTAATTTTCTGAGAATCTTACACAGATTATTATTTATTTATTATTAACGTTCCCACTTGATGGCGCTGCAAACGCTTACATGTTTACTTTAGAAGGTCAACAGTACAGTGAAATATATACTGATTTCGGGAGTATTTTACTATCACTGCCATCGTGATAACATAATCTACGTAAAAGAGTGAACAGTAGACTAAATAACATTTATTTTTACTCATACGTACAGATGTAGAACGGCTGTCTGGATTATAAAAAATATATTATCATCAGTTGTGATGTATCACAGTTTTCCCCCATGTTAAAACAGTCTGGATTATAAAAAATATATTATCTTCAGTTGTGATGTATCACAGTTTTCCCCCATGTTAAAACAGTCTGGATTATAAAAAATATATTATCATCAGTTGTGATGTATCACAGTTTACCCCCATGTTAAAACAGTTTTCTGATGGATTGTTTGTTTGTGTCTTGAATTTCAAGCAAAGCTACTCGAGGGCTATCTGCGCCAGCCCTCCATAATTTTGAAGTGATACACAAGAGGGAAATGATAGCTTATCAACACTACCCATTGCAAACTCTTGGGCTACCAAGGAAAAATGGGATTGATCGGCACATTATAACGCTCCCACGGCTGAAAGGACGAGCATGATCAGTGACAGGATTTGAATTTTCTGTTGAATTTATTTGGTACCTCAAGTATCAATTTTATTAAGCTTGTTCCAATTATTTTGATATTATTTATCAGTGATGAAATTCGAAGACCAAAAACCTAATAGTAAAACATACCTTTCCAAAAATACATCCTATTTAATTTATTTAAACTCCACACTCTTGTTAAGCCTATTATTTGTTCACGTTATTTAAACCGTAATTGAAACTGAAAAGTTTTTCAAGCGCATCTTGAAAGACAAAATGACCTGATTTCTCATTCAATTTTATGTTTTAATTTGGATACCTACTTAAAAATGTATTAAAACAAAAAAAGTGACTTAGAGAACGTTATTATAAAAATCTGAATTCTGGATTTTACATCGTTGTTTCGAAATTTCACTTTTTTTAAAGTTTTGTCGGCATTCTCACTTATACAGGAGTATTCATCAGGGAATAGGTGTATTAGCAAATTAACTCTTTCACCAGAGGGCGTTGAAGGAACTACTATTAGGTTTAGGGACAGCTGTATTTACATAGGAAGTAACTATGTTTATACAATCAGTCCGTTCACATATAATACTTGAACGAGAAAATGATAGTCGTCCTAGGAGGGCGGTGTTATAAGAACAAAAACAACTGAACTTTGACCTTATATATCAAAACGAAATATAGATAAATGTAACTGTTTGTCCATCTGATAAAACATCTGATGATTTTTACAAAAGTTAAACTCAGATAAATAGGCGTCTTGGAAGACAAGTACAGATGATTTAAACGCTGTGTCTGTTGACTGTCTGGTTATTTGATGGGTGAGGGGGGTGACACTTTACATATCACATGTTGATTATACACTACAAATATGAAATTTACTGTTACTGGGGTGTAATTGTGACGCAAGCATCTAAACAATCTCCTAATCTGTTGAACTACTACTGTGATATTCGAAATCCTGTTTTAAGATCAAAGACAAGGGTTAGTGAAATATTCGAAGTCCTGTTTTAAGATCAAAGACAAGGGTTAGTGAAATATTCGGAGTCCTGTTTTAAGATCAAAGACAAGGGTTAGTGAAATATTCGGAGTCCTGTTTTAAGATCAAAGACAAGGGTTAGTGAAATATTCGAAGTCCTGTTTTAAGATCAAAGACAAGGGTTAGTGAGATATTCGAAGTCCGGTTTTAAGATCAAAGACAAGGGTTAGTGAAATATTCGAAGTCCTGTTTTAAGGTAAATGACCAGAGCTTTTTGTCTGAGTGTTCCGGGTTTTTCCATTGAAATCATTATCCCGATCTTTATATACTGAATTAATAAAGAAAATTATTATTTGCACGTAGGTATAACGACCATCACTTGAAAAGACGTTTTTATTTGTTGTACTGTTCTAGTTGTTCATAAAACCAATATTTCAAGTTATACTCGTAACCGTCTGTTATCGAAACACCTTGACCCGCAGCTGATGACAAACAATATAGCTTATCTGTGACGCAGCGAATATTTTTGTTTTGTAAGTACGGCCCCTGTTTGTGTGAAACACTTATTGATAACACTAATGTAGAAAACGTAATGTAGCTCCGTATTTGTAAACCATCGGTTGGGCTGCTTATTTAAACTTTAGTGGAATTGTTATAATCACGATCTTAGAACTTTGTTAGGCTAAACTTTCTATTATTTTGGTTCACATAAGAATCGTCTGTTTGTGATTTTTTATTGCTCTCCATACGACAGAAAATCAATCTTTTGAAAGAAAAAATAAACAGTAAAGAGTGCATTAAAGGTAGAATTTGTTAGAAACAAATATATATAGAAAAATGAAGAAGGAACAGGAAGAGGGAAAACCTGAGTTTGAAAACATTCTCGCAGAAGTTGGAGACTATGGAGCTTTCCAGAAAAGTCTTGTTCGTTGGTTTCTATTCCCTGGTGTTGTTCCTCTGGCCTGGTTTTCTCTCAACATAGTGTTCTTTATGTCCGTTCCAGACCACTGGTGTCACGTTTCTGAACTACTCAAATCCAATCTTAGTGTGAAAGAACAACAGATTCTGATTAGGCCTGTGGAGAAACAACATGGAGTAGAAGAACTGAGTAACTGTGAAATGCGTGATTTTAATTACAGTCAGATACTCGTGGATTTACTAGAAGGATCACAAGTGAAATCCATTTTATCAAGGTATAACTCTACTTCGAATATTCCTTGTCCGAGCGGCTGGATGTATGATCAGACCCTTTACGACAACACAGCATCTAAACAAGTAAGTTGATGTTATTCCCTAAACTTATTGTATAGATGATCTGTTGGGTCAAACGAAGCTGAAAATATTAATATTTCACTCAGAACTAACTGTTTCTTGTCATCTCAATCTTTGAACGAAAGGTCCGAGGTTTGAGACGTGATATGCCCCTTAACAGGCATCACATTTTTAGCTCTAAGGGTATTGTAGAATAGTCGTGTAGTGGTCAGATGGTACTGACCAGTGTTCCCTCCTTTTGGCCAGCAGTTCTAAATTAAGAATGACTACTCCAGAATCATAGGAGTCTCCGACCTTATGTTTAGTCCAAGTGTCGTATAAAAGGAGCCTTCTGTTGAATATCTTTAATCCACACACATTTTTTATCGACGAAAACAAACACCGATGATATATTATTTATGACGTTAAAAATCGGGTTTCGATCAATCAATCCTTCAAACCTAACACAATTTGAAAATGTACTTCAACCTCCAATTACAGACTTCTTTGTGTCTGTCTGTCCGTTATCTAACTACTCTTCGCTGGGCCAGTATCAACCAAACTTTAGATGTCTTTAAGAAGTAGGTCAATGTTTACACTATCATAATATTCAGAATAGTAATACACGAGCCCCCCAGTATGTCTGCGGACTTACAACGCTAGAATCCGGGTTTCGATACCCGTGGTGGGCAGAGCACAGATATCTCATTGTGTAGCTTTGTGCATAAATTCAAACAAACAAACAAACAAAACACGATTTACTTTGGAATCTCCAGAAGAAGGTCGACTTGGTTTTCTTGAAACATAGACAAACAATAACTACGGATTTTTTAATGAAAAGTGTATAATATAAAAACATATTTATATTAATTTCATCGTGTTTATAAGATAGCCAGAACGTAATGATATTTACATAAAATAATAAATTCTTCGTAAACATCGTATTTAATTATTTGGATAGGCTTATTATAAACAAGTAAAAGGGCTATCTGTGCTCTTCCCACCACGGGTATCGAAACCCGGTTTCTAGCAGTATAAGTCAGCAGACGTACCACTGTGCCACTAGGGGGCAAATTTGTTCGAAAATAAATACAATTTATAATATTTCGTATACGAATAAACACATATTAAAATGCGCAGTGCAAGCTATTTAATTTAAAGGTGGGCAGAGCACAGATAGCCCTTTGTGCTTAATAAGAAACAGCGATAAATACAGGTAGTTTTAAACCAAGAAGTAGAATACAATAATTTTCTCAGGTATAAAATTACAATTTCATACTTTCGAACATCCGAGGCAATATCTGAATCTACCTGTCTTAGTAATAATTCTAGGTTCCGCCACCAGATGGCTAGAAACAATCAAATTTAGTGACGAATACTAACAATGTATATATATATAAATAATCTTCATTTAGGTGTCGTTATTTTTTTCAGTGGGACCTGGTGTGTGACAAGGATCCCATGCCTAGCCTCGTCTTCACCCTTACTGGGGTTGGAAGTGTACTTGCTACGCCAGTCTATGGAGGTCTGTCAGATAGGTATGTAAAAATATAAAACAGAGAAGTTTGGCACCAAGAAAACAACAAATTTTATAACCCATTAACCCTATATATGGTGTTTCAGTAGTAAGTCTGAGGGGTTATAACGGTAGGCAGAGCATAGATAACCCATTTTATGCTATGCTTTGCGCTTAACAATAAATGAAAAACAAATATTTATATAATAATAAAAGTTATTTCTTTGTTTCTGCACCGGTCAACATTAATAATACTTAAGTGGGTAATATTATTTATTGTATCACTTCATATATAAGGGTAGACATGATACGTAATGTGGTTCACAAAAATAACTTCAAGAATTTTAAAGATTATTTTTACCGAAATAACAAGATATGTTTGTGTTTTTTTGTCATTAAGCGCAAAGCTACATAATGTATTATACGTGCTGTACTCACCATAGGTGTCGAGCCCCAATTTTCACACTTACTTCCAAGCCATCGGGATGTGGGAGACAACTTTCTACTCTGAAGAAAACAAAACAAAATACATTTTCATCTTTATAAACAAAAACTTCTTAAGAATGTTTATTATTATTTTTTAAAGCCCAGAGGTTTAACTTTTTTAGCGACTTAAATTACAAAACTGTTCAGATGAATATTACTAATTTGTAAACCACTTACTCCCACATGACAAACCTAAACCTACATTTATTAAGTTGTGGTAGTTTGTTTGTAATTAAGCACAAAGCTACACAATGGGCTCTCTGTGCTCTGCCCACAACGGGTATCGAAACCCGGATTCTAGCGTTGTAAGTCCGCAGACATACCGCTGTGCCACTGGGGGCGGTTGTGGTAGTACGTAACAATAATACAAAAATATATTATACTAACTATAATTCCGTGTACCACCCCCAGCATGACCTGGTGCTACAGGTTGAAACTCGGTGCTTTCGACCACTCTAAGTATCATAGATTTCTAGATAAATACACAATATGTCATCGTCAGTCTTGTGGTGCAATTATGAATGATAAAAAAAGACAAATGTTACTATTTATTTCATTGAAAAGTCCTAACGTAAATTGATTTGCTAATTAATACTAAATTTGTCCTCTGGTGGGACAGCGATAAGCTTGTGGATTTTCAACGCTAACATCTGGGGTTCGATTTCCCGCGGTAGACACAGTAGAAAGCCCGGTGTGGCTTTGCTCTAAAACAAACAATACAAAATTTCTTAAAAATCATAATGCCTTATTAGATGTTAAAAATGAACAAGAAGAAAATAATGTTATATTTGGAAGTTTTTAAGCTACATTATTATCTAAGCCTTTATCGGACGAGATGTTACAGAAATTTCCATTTGTTAACTAGGTTATAAATATACGAGTTTATATTTACACGGACAAATTTCCCAATTTATTAATAACAAAGTTATTATACTTTGACAACCACAGAAATCCACAGTGTGATTTTCAAACTATTGAAATACAAAGTTAACAACTTACAGTAAAAAAAATGTGTGTCTAGCCAGGACTTGAAACTAGCGTTAAT
>NW_013671071.1:64669-72715 GCF_000517525.1 Limulus polyphemus
TGTAAAGCAAGCTAAGCTCGAAATAAGTTAAATTTAGAAATGTAATTTGAAAATCAATGTAAAGTTATGAAAAATACTGTTACGACAGCGGAAGTCACGCGACGCTGGGAGCATGCGCGCTGGAGTTTCTAGAAGTATCATGACTTATCGGGGAACCTCACGAATGTCCCAGTGTTTGCTAGACGCCCTCTTTTTTTAGTATATAAGCCAGAGATGAAGAGATATGCATAGACAGATAGATATAGAGATAGATAATCGTAAGTAAAGTGTGTGAATCGCTGTGAATTATAGCGTCTGTTTATAAAAGTAGTTAAGTTAAAGTGACTGTGTATTACAAAGTTGTATCGAGAAAGAATAAACCAGTTTTAATTATGAAAGGACTTGTATCGCTGAAGTTCCTCGGGAAGAATTTATACCGGAAATTAACAAACGAGCAGATACGTAACAATATATATAAATCCAGGGTAATAAATATTTCAATAAACAAAGGAATCACGAAAAAAAAACAAAAAAAATTAATTCCAAAATATTCCGTCGTATTTAAACTAGAAAATCACTAACCACGTCCAATAATACTGTTCAGCTGTGTCTCGTGAACTTGTTACAGCTCAAAGTACGGTTCTTATTCACTTGTTAGATCACGAGATTACAAATCGTTTGATCATAATTTACATAATCTATTACTACATTAATAATATCTGTAGGTCACCACTAGGGGAAACTGATCTCAGTTTAATAATAAATACATATTTACTCAAACTAAACGTGATCAACTGGAAATTGAGTTAGCGTTTTAAATGTAACTACAAATTCATAGATAAACTAAACAACAGAAGGAATAATAAATGTATGATAAACAAAACCAAAACCAAATAAAAACAGAATTTATTATCTCACAACTTTACGAATATTCTGCGCAAGAAAGTATTAAACATTCATTTTTTTACAGTTATTTAAATAAAAAATATGTTCATTACTAATATAAAATTTAACTCTTACAGGATTGGAAGGAAGCTGACCTTCTTCCTGTGCGTTTTTGTCACCCTGGTGAGCGGAATTGCTTCACTCTTCGTACCGAATTTCATAGCATTTCTTGTGCTCCGAATGGTCAATGGAGGGCTCTCACCAACGCTTTTCCAGTTACCATACATCTTGCGTAAGCTACGTTTCTTCCTGTCTTGTTTCTTTTCATTAGAAGCTAGAAGATCTTTCATCTAGGAACTTCTGAATAACCATACTGGTTCCGGATGGTTTGTTTGTTTTCCTGAACATCCACAAAAACGGCCAGGTCAGACACAGCCGTTCGTTATTTGGAAGTCCAGATCAGTTGATACCTCCGGATCATCAGTCCTATGCACTAACCGTTAGGCCACACTCAGGTTTCAATGGAGATGGCGAATGTAACATTTGTCATACAAAATATTAATCACTGATGTTACGTAACTTTTTGCTATAAAGTAACTATCTATATCCTACGATGTTATTTGTTCGTTTATTTCGTCATAAAAACTATATACGTCCATAATTGTTAAACTGATAGAGTAAAGAGAAGAAACCAACAATCTCCAACTCTTGGGCTACTCTAATCTAATAGTATTATTTGGCTACCAGTCTTATAATGTCCCCAAATGAGGAGTGCGATTTTGCGCAATAAGACGCGAAATGAGGACCATTGGATTCACAATCTGACACATTTATTAAAAGACCCCCCCTGCCCACTTGTTTGTTTTTGAATTTCGCGCAAAGCTATCTGCGCTAGCCGTCCCTAATTTAGCAGTGTAAGACTAGAGGGAAGGCAGCTAGTCATCACCACCCACTGCCAACTCTTGGGGTACTCTTTTACCAGCGAATAGTGGGATTGACTGTCACGTTATAACACCCCCATGGCTGAAAGGGCTAGCATGTTTGGTGTGACGGGGATTCGAACCCGCGACCCTCAGATTGCGAGTCGAGTGCCCTAATCATGTGGCCATGCCGGACCCCCCTGCCCACACATTGTTAACTTATAAAGGACACAATGATACCACTAAAGGTCATTTGGCCAAAACACTGACCACATATCTCTTCTTCCTTTACAACGATTTTGGACTTTGTTTGGTATTTTCAGATTTTATGATTGTCTTCTGTATCAGTGGTCATTAGTAAACAGTTTGTTTAAATTTGTTTCAGTGTTTGAAATAGTGGGAACAGACAAGCGTACAGAGATGATGACTATTGGTTCTATTGCTTGGACAGTAGGCCTGTGTACGCTTCCCCTCTTCGCCTACTTACTACGGAACTGGGTGTTGCTTGGATTGGTCACCACGTGTTTCTGTATTCCCTATTTCTTGTACTGGAGGTACGGTAATCAGGTTAAAAAAAATTTACTTTTTAAGTCTAGAACGAATTTATTCTTAAGCCTTGCTTCACTATTTGTATGCCTTTCACCAGATAAATGTAAATACAATACTAGCAGTAGATATAAATATAATAATTTTAAAACTAAGTCAAAACTCTATATTGCTAAGACGGCCCATCCCCTATTTCTACAATGATAGTGAAATTTTAACAACGCCATCTAGTGGCTAATTTGATAAAATGGAGGACACACCTTAACCCAGCTAGTCCTTCTTTCTCTGGTTAAAATTTCACTATCATTGTACGCCATCTAGTGGCTAATTTGATAAAATGGATGTCACACCTCAACCCAGCTAGTTTTTCTCTACAATGACTTTCACAACGTCACTAAAATATTCACGATCCTCTGTAGTTTTCCTTTGTTATATAGTTTGTTTCATACAATCAGGTACAATAAAATAATTTAACTTTGCCTGTCTAATCCCAGCTGCATGACAAGTTTTATACACACGCACAAGAATAAATATAGGCAGTGTAAGGGGAGGGGGACTTTCATATGTGTAGGTTTTAGTGTTAAATTTTTTTTTCGAATAATAAGTTTTTAAATTATGTTATTATAAAGTACTGTCGGTGTTGTTTCAAAAGCTAAACACCAAACTCCAAATGTTCGATCTTTCTGTTTTGTTTCTACGACAAGTTGACTGCAGCGGTATTAATATATAAATAATTAACTCAGATTACTGAACTGGAGTAACGTTATCACAACATGTAAGATAAATATACGAAAGACAGGTGTTGTTGTTATTAAATGTAAAATATAAGGTCAACATTTTTTTCAGGTTTCTACCAGAGTCTCCTCGTTGGCTTGTGTCCATGAAACGATATGACGAAGCAGTAGTTATTCTGACACGAATAGCCGAGAGAAATGGAAGTCCTGTACCTGATAATCTTGTAGAGAGGTTAAAGGTGAACATTAGATAGTGTGTTGTGTTCAAACTAAATCGTCCCGTGTTAAACACGACATCAATGTGTTAGGACTTTGTTGACAACGTACATTAGGACTGTGTTAACAACATACGTTAGGGCTACTAGAAGAATTACCCACCCTCCAGGCAGGTATAACTGCTAGTTCCTGAGGAAGGTTATTGGACTTGCAACCTTTTCTGGAATTGTCTGACAGTTCTACAACAATGTACTCATACTTCACAGTCAATAATGTTCACCATCCTTGAGAAAGAGGATTTTATTGATATTTTAGTTTAAGAATGAGCTATCATCACAGTATTACATCACAGAGTAGATTTTATTGAAGTATTTCTTTGTAGACACAGTTATCAATGAAAGTGTCTTGCTTTTCTGTTGCAACACTCACGAGATGTTCACTAAAGAAATGTAAATACTTTTTGTAAGTTTGTTTTTTGATTGTTTTATATTTGAAACTTACTCCTTTGTGTGTAACTTTTATTGGTTAAATCTGAAACATGTCATTTTTGTGGAAATTTCAATTGTTTTATTTATTGCTCAGCTATAAAAATATTACCCAGTTATGATTGGTGATGATCGGTGCGGTAGTTTCATCCGAGTTTTGGACGTATACATCACAGGCTCCATTATAATAAGATGTTAACAACGTACTGGGTCTATGTTAACAACATACATTAGGACTGTGTTAACAACGTACATTAGGACTGATGATGACAAAACCTTGTCGAAACGTTGTACATTTGCTGTTATGTTAAACTTATATTAAAGTTTTTCTTCATTACCCATTCAAGCCGTCTCCAACATTATTAGTCTCAAAGTGGGTTTCTCGTCCTCGAATTTGTACTGGGTCAATGTTAACAACGTACATTAGGACTATGTTAACGTACTGGAGCTACGTTAACAATGTGTTAAGGTCATGTTAACAACGTACTGGAGCTGTCTTAACAACATACTGAGGCTGTGTTAACAATGTACTGGGTCAATGTTAACAACGTACATTAGGACTGTGTTAACGTACTGGAGCTACGTTAACAATGTATTAAGATCATGTTAACAACGTACTGGAACTATGTTAACAACGTATTAAGGTCATGTTAACAACGTACTGGGGCTATGTTAACAACGTATTAGGGAAACTCGTGAGAACACAGCTGGTCCTAGAGTACAGGGGCAAGAATTAATGGTGGGCCCCACTGCTACAATGTACATGAAATTATATATACAAAAAAATATATAACCATGTATAATGCATCTGAAACTGAATTTTAGTAATGACCTACCCAGTTTTCAAACATAAAAAATTAAGCAGATATAATAATATCAATGAAAAAGAAAATATAAAATTCTTGTTTAAGTGAGATTAAGTTTTCTTCCACTATCACTGGTTCACTCATCTATAAGGTTTTTGAAACCTCTTGCTTCCTCTCAAGACAACCAAAGAATTGACTCATTGTTGATCGCAAACATGATTTTATTAATTTCAGTTTATTGAAGTAGCATTCAGCACTAGCCACTGTAACTGGCAAGGTTGGGTAAAGTGGGAGATCAACAACAACTTTGGGAAAAACTGCATCATATCCGTAATTAACCAAAAACTTTAATAACTATATGGCTCACATTTCAGAATAGTTATTTTCTTTCAGAACTTATTTTAGAATTTTTAACTCATCTATGATTTCAGGACCAGTGTCTTTAAATTAAAAATCCTTTGCTGCCTGCTCTAAATTTTCATTGGAGCTGTTTTGTTCTATTAAATACTGAAGGAATTTGAAGCCATCCATTATTTTGGGAATATTACTAAATCACTCTTGAAGTTACATCAGTATATTATCAACTAGTGTATTGAAGAATATAATTCTGGAGTGCTGTTCTGGGTCACAAGGAGTTTCAACGTCAGAAAGTTCATCATATTGTCTTTTTCTTCTGTGTAGTCTCTTAGATGGAAAATTAGGGTTGCCACCAACTTCTTCAACAGCTGCCTTTGCTTTGACAGCGTAACGTGATCTCCACGTTCTCCAAGTGGTTTACAACGTATAATGGCGCAAATAATAGTTAGACACAGTTCAAAAGTCAATAAAACAATAAAATTTAAGTACAAATAGATGTATATTGTTACGAGTTGAAAGCTACTTAGGACAAACGAATGTAGTTTCATGTTACAATTTGAAATCATTCTAGAAAGAAAAACGGTAATCTAGATTAGTTTAATTTTTTTTTATTTTGGTGGTTACGAGGTCAGTCAAATTGACCGACCTTGTATAGAGTTAGGATAGAAAAAATAACAGATAAAATATAAGTTTTACTGAATACAAACATTTAAAATATATCTAGGATGCTTTAGAGATTATGCAAATGAAACTTGAGATTTTTGAGACGAAAAAAAGTATTTTTAATCTTAACATAAAAATCACTTTGCACGTGGGCTAGTAAAAAAATACTTAATATATTCAATGACAAATCTTTTTTAATTTATTAAAAATACTTCACTAAAAATATGATTTTTGTGTGTGAAAGACTTATAATGTTTACTGAAAGTCTGCCAAATTTTGTGCAGATATACACATTATATTATAAGTTAGTAGTATCAAACTATAAAGACTAAACGAGTACAAAGAGGTGACGTGGTCGGTCGAATTGACCGACCCTTATTGAGAAAAATGAACTAAACAGGGCCTCATTTGATTGGGGACCGGTTGCCTCGCACCCGTTGCACCCCCCCCCCCCCAAGGGCGGCCCTGTGTGAGAATAATATTAGATCATACGAAATACAGAGCACCAGCTTTATCTGCAAGTTTAAGTAGTGTAAAGAAAATACATCCCTCGTGAACGATCTTTTAGCACCCGTACTTAACCTCTGTGTTTTAGTAGAAGACGTAGCATGTAGTTGATATACTAGTATCAACTTGGTAAAACCCTAGACTTCCAAATATTTCATCACTTATTATTTTCCTTTGGATAGTTCTAGTAATGGAAATGTTGACGTGGATTTTAAATGTTGATACGTTGTCACCTTTTACTATGTTTGTAGTTGCGTTTCTAACAGTGCAGGAAGGAGGTTCTGAAACTTGATATTGTTTGAATTATACGAACTGGCTTTCTATAATACTCTCTAACCAGCTACTTAGCATTTGATGAATATGGGTTTACATTTTCGGAAAAAGCAGTTCATTTCCTTTCTTTTTTCATTTTCCAGAACGTGGAAAAAGAGGCTGCGAGAGAGAAACAGATTGACACAGCACACAATGTGACAGTGTTATTTCGGTATCGAAATTTAAGAAAACATTTTATTTTTCTAACCCTAATCTGGTAAGTTTTGACTTTAGAAAGGACTAATGTGTAATACTTTAAACGTTATTATCTTAAAGGAAAATACAATTAAAACAAGACGATTTTTTCACATAGTATAAGAAACATTAGTAAAATATTTACAACTGGTACGTCATAGCTGTAAATAATAAGCAAATTCAGCTCTGACAAAGCATAAAAATCCAAAGAAAGAGTTAAAGTCGTTGAAGAGAGAACATAATAATATGACACACGTTCGTGTATATCAGAATTCATACAGTTGGATTTCCATTACGAGAACTGATAACTAACAATTTAACATTTAAAAACTTTTAGAATTCAGACAATAGGTTTGTTTTTCTTAAGCACAGAGCTACACAATGAGCACAATCTGTGCACAGAGCTACACAATGAGCACAATCTGTGCTGCGAGTGCCCACCACGGGTATCGAAACCCAGTTTTTAGCGTTATAAACCTTCAGACTAGCCGCATAGGAATTTCGTTGCAATGACTGTTTGCAGGGTTTTTAGTTATTTATCATTTAAATATACTTAGTATTCAGACATTATGAAATTTTTACAATGTGTTTTTTTTTCTAGAATTATTAGTTATTAAATATTTAAAACGTTCAGAGTTCAAAGGTTAAAAATTTTATTTAATAGAGTCTGATTACAAGATCACGGCCTTTATACATCTATTTTTACTTTTGTTTATCATCTGAACAAAGTTTTCCCACAAAAGTTTAACTTATTGAGTTAATCGTATCACATTCAGGTATAATAAATATTATAGTTATTATAGTTGTTATAGTTATTATAGATATTATAGTTGTTATAGTTATTATAGATATTATAGTTGTTATAGTTATTATAGATATTATAATTATTATACTTACTATAGTTATTATAGTTACTATAGTTATTATAGATATTATAGTTATTATAGTTATTATAGATATTATAGTTATTATAGATATTGTAGATATTGTAGATATTATAGTTATTATATATATTATAGTTACTATAGATATTATAGTTGTTATAGTTATTATAGATATTATAGTTATTATAGATATTATAGTTACTATAGTTGTTATAGTTATTATAGATATTATAATTATTATACTTACTATAGTTATTATAGTTACTATAGATATTATAGTTATTATAGATATTGTAGATATTATAGTTATTATAGTTGTTATAGTTATTATAGATATTATAATTATTATAGTTATTATAGATATTATAGTTGTTATAGTTATTATAGTTGTTATAGTTATTATAGATATTATAATTATTATAGTTATTATAGATATTATAGTTGTTATAGTTATTATAGTTGTTATAGTTATTATAGATATTATAATTATTATAGTTATTATAGATATTATAGTTATTATATATATTATAGTTATTATAGATATTATAGTTATTATA
>NW_013671072.1:0-9887 GCF_000517525.1 Limulus polyphemus
GTACAACGTTTCGACAAGGATTTGATGACAAAACCTTGTCGAAACGTTGTACATTTGCTGTTATGTTAAACTTATATAAAGTTTTTCTTCATTACCCATTCAAGCCGTCTCCAACCATTATAGCTCCAGAAGCTCTTTCTAATAAAATTTAAAATAAAAGCTTCAATTGAAATTGAATATCTGATATTGGTGAATGAATATGGTAGGGCACTGTATATACACTTTTGTTTACTGTATGTTTTGCTTTCTCAACAAGAACTTAACACTTTTTAAGTGATTATTTATTTTAATCTATAATATACTAAGTTATTATATATTTGATGTTGTTTGGACCTGTTCAGAAACATGAGTGGTAACATTACATCTTTTAGAACAATTGTGACATTAACTGAAAGTTCATTAAAAGTTTAGGTCTGTATACAGAGTAACAGTAATGCTTTTTTTCTAACTTAGCCAGGGTTGTGATCATGCACTAGATTAAATCATTTTCAATCAGTCATAATGGTTCTTGTATGGTTTTAAAAAAGTCAGTGTTTGCTGGTTTTTTGGGATTAGTTTTCTATTTATACTGCTATATCCTAACTAAATTATTGTTTTATATCTTTTGCTTCAAGTGATTATGGGTTTCCATGTTTTTAAAGTTTAGTCCTCAGTTTTAGGGGTTTTACTGAAATTTATCTGATTTTGTTGTTCATTATAATACTGGCTTTGTTGAAACTGTCAACACACAAGTTTCATAAACCTGTGTTCCAGAAACTTTCTTAAAGTTTGTTTTCAATAACATTGTGTTTTGTTTATAAATGATCTTAGAGTGATATAATTTCAATTAGTAATTATTCCCTTCTAGAATGTACTATAGTAAATATACCTGTTACCATACTTCTTTGATCTTCTTTATATGAGTGCTTTGCAAGCTATTAATCTTTTTCTTTATGTGTTTGTTTTTTTTCAGGAATTTACTAGCGAACCACTAGATAAGTTGTACCTAGATGTTGTTAACAAGCAAGGAGAGAATATAAAGGTGTCAGCTTTGGTAAGTACAAGTTCCTTCTCCAAGCAAAATTCTTAACTTTGGTTTATTATAGTACCAAAATTTCTAATTCCCCTCGAGAGCTGGTATAAAGATATTTGTGACGAGTTTATACCGAAGAAAATCATACTTCAAAAATTTTCCACAATCCATTAGATGGAACTGTTGGTTAGTAGATTACTACCATTTCAGTTCTCATTAGACTTAGGTTAATAGACAACGTGTCTTCAAAAGATGAGAACCAACTCACAGTAGAAGTGTCATTACAATGTTCACACACCAGACCTTTTCATTATGTTTGTTATTTAATGGGCCATTATATGTATGCATGCTTCAAAGCTATATTTGCACCAGTCAGCTGTGAAGTAGTTAATGTAGTAATTATATGCAGTACATGTACTAATATAGCAGAAGTTAAGATTCAGTGAATTTTCCTCTCCTTCAGACTAATAGAGAAGTATTTGTCAGAACAGAAACTAAAATTAATAATTTTTATCTCTACAATATTGACATACTGTGACACCTGGCTTAAAAAGGAACAATCCATCTTTTTATATCGTATAATATAAAAACAATAACTTAAAAAAAAAAAAGGATTGTAGCAAAAATATGCTTGTTTGTTCTAAATATTAGCATTGTTCTTGTTTATATATATATATGTACAAATGTGAAAATTTTTAATTTTGTAGCGCCACTTTGTATTATGGTATCATATCTCTGATCATCTTAGTAGATGGCTATATGTATGTTATTTTGTAAGGATACATTGTATGTGTAATCAGTAATATTACATCTAATAGTTTTAAGCACTTAGAAGAGACAGTTTAAAAATGTGTGCCATTGAATTTAGCATAACAGTAACATTTGTAGAGAGAGACACTGCTATAAAGCTGAACATAGTACTGGTAGTGTTATTAAAAGAAATTTACAAGTTGAGTAGCAGTAACAATACCAAAGTTTTCTGATTCGTCGGGTGTTGTTTAGCGACCAGTAATTTTCTTATAATTTTTAACTTGTTTTTAAAAATAGTCAGCATGAGAGTTTGTACTTATAATATCTTTGTGATTTAAGTAAGTTTATCGAACACAAATGTTCTTTATTGTTAGTTATTAATAACTTTCGATCAAAAGTAAACCACAATATGATAAACAGAGGCAAAAAGTATAATCTATAATAATTAGAATGCATTAAATCTTCATTAGGGTACCATTACTGTTAACAATATAATCGACCATAATCCCGGTGATTGTGAGAAATAACAAGAATAATAATCAGTCATTTTGAATATTTTTTGTATAAAAAAAATTAATGAAGCTAAATTAAAGAAAAATCTGCTTTCATGTACATTGTATCAAGTAAACTGTTTTAAAATAATTTTGATATATTTATCTTTACTTTGTCAGAATAATAAAAAAAATTCATATATATACGTTTTTATTTTTATATCTAGCATAAGGGATTTGCAGAACCAATAAATTTTATCACATATAAACCTCCTCCTGCTATAAAATCCAATGTGAAACTAGCTGACCACGAAAAGAATGATCTGGAAAATGCTGCTATTGAAGAGTGGCTGGATAGAATGGTAACGATAGAAGATGACCTTCATCATCTTTTAAAAATGTCGCATCATAGGTATGAAGTACAAAGCTCAGTGTTTTATTAATAAACTTACATTTTAATTACAATGCAACACAACCAAGGGGAGAGAGGAAATTAAACTGGTATTCAAGGGGATGATTACATTTTGTTTAGATAACTAAATATACAAAGGACACATAAATACGGAGTCTCGTTTGGATAATATTTGCATTTAGTGACTAAAAAGAATCTCAAATTTTCTTTATTTCTTATTGTTTTTGTATAAATATACGATACTGATCACACAAACAACATGAAATAGAAAGGAGGGAGGAAGGGGAACTTTTCAAAAAATAAAACACATTTTGTAGGTTTCTATTACATGTACAAAGATTTTTCACAAACTAAACAACAAATTGTAAGATACAAAAAATTAGTCTTCCAACAATCACAAAGTTTTTAATTAACTAGTTCAAAGGATAACTGATAAAACCATTAAACACATTCTCTCACACTCCGATGCACTGACAAAGATATAACATGCTTTTCACGATCACCTCTAAAGATTACCAAAAGAATTAAAGTGCTTCTGTACTCTCTTTTTTTGTTCACATTTTCTCTTAGTTTTCTTCTTCTTTTTGAAGCCTTTTTAGTTGAAACTTTGTCGTTGTCAAGATCCAAGCTTAACTTCCTCATGGACTTGTTCTCTTTTGGTTCATATCTGTGAAGAATTACTGCTTGATTTTTACCTATTTTGGTTTATTAGACACTTGGTGAGTCCCATGATTGGTCAGACACTTGGAGAGTCCCATGATTGGTCAGACACTTGATGAGTCCCATGATTGGTCAGACACTTGATGAGTCCCATGATTGGTCAGACACTTGATGAGTCCCATGATTGGTCAGACACTTGGTGAGTCCCATGATTGGTCAGACATTTGGTGAGTCCCATGATTGGTCAGACATTTGGTGAGTCCCATGATTGATCAGGCACTTGGTGAGTCCCATGATTGGTCAGACACTATGTGAGTCCCATGATTGGTCAGACACTTGGTGAGTCCCATGATTGGTCAGGCACTTGGTGAGTCCCATGATTGGTCAGGCACTTGGTGAGTCCCATGATTGGTCAGACACTTGGTGAGTCCCATGATTGGTCAGACACTTGGTGAATCCCATGATTGGTCAGACACTTGGTGAATCCCATGATTGGTCAGACACTTGATGAGTCCCATGATTGGTCAGACACTTGATGAGTCCCATGATTGGTCAGACACTTGGTGAGTCCCATGATTGAGTTGCTTGTATTTTATCTTGACTATTTTTTCTTTAATCTGACTCTTTATGGTTATCTCTACTTTTACCTTTCTTCATAAGGGGAAAGTGTTTCACCTGACGAAGAAAAGTCCACCTTTCAAAAGTGCTCAGTTTATAGGGTTCTGTATTTTTGTCTTTGCTTTAGGCATTAGCAATTTCTACCTTGTAGTTTTCATTTTGGTTTTAACCAATTTACTACTTTTGTAGGCCGTTAAAACTCAAGAATCCTGTTTCATGCTCTTTGCAATATTTGTTGTAGTTTTCACACATTTTTTCTTTAACTCCTTATTGTAGATATAGTTAATATTTTCTCCTCTGTCTTTTGTATTATTAAATGTAATGACCTTTTTGGGTGTAACTTGGATTATGCATTCAGTGTAAAGCAGACGTGATTTTACAGTGTCACTGAACATAACCGAGTAATTATCGCTTTACATAAATCACTAGTAAGGCTTGTCTTAGGTGTATTATGTACAATTTTGGTCCTTTATTCTTCCATACACCTTTCCATCTCCAGAATCATCCTCTAGCTATCCTCTGAACCATTTACAATAAATCAATATGCTTTCTTAAGTGTATGTTCTAGAACAGCTTCAAAGGAAAAAACAAGGGACTAGCTGTAACATGAAGAGTTTATGTTCTAGAACAGCTTCAAAGGAACTAGTCCCTTGTTTTCTGTCTATAATGTTAGAGGGAAAAACCCCTAACTATCCTTTGATTTCATTATTTTATATCCAATTTCAATGAATATTTTATCCTTCCCTTTGTTTCAGCTGAACTTCAAGCCGGTATTGATGCCCTGATGACATTCTTGTAGTTACATTATTTGTTAGTAAACTATTAAGGCCAGGATGCTGCTTAAAATATAAAACAATAATTAATCTTTTGCCAAAAAAAAAATTAGTCACAGAAAATATTTTGTAGATTCGCTTAAAATATTCTTTATCCTCGTTATCTTTGATTATTGTGTTTAATTTCACAGTTACACTTGTATTGAAAAAACTATTATGTCATTGCAGATTAAATGCTTAAGACTAAGAAAAAAATTACAAATGCTGTTAGCAAAAGTAAACCCGTGCACATTGAGAGTATGGAAATAAAAAGAAAATGTTTGATAGGATATTTTTAAAGTAAACTCGGTATATTTTTTTGTTTTCTTTTAATCGTGTGTGATTTTGTTTTATTTCTTCTCTTCCCAAATCAAATTACATAGTGACCGTAAAAAATGATATTCTGCTTGATTTTACAGTAACTATTTATTTGTCATGAGCAAAAATTTAAAGATTTTTTTGTGCATTACATGATTTTGTTTGTAAAATCTGACTTATATTAAAGTTTAATATAATTTTTTGACAGCTAGCTAATAATTCGCTCTCTTCAGAGATTCCTACCAATGTGTATGTTAGCAGAATTTCAGTTTTTATGTATGAAAACTGCTTGTTCTTATTTATGAAAACAGAATGTAATCCTTTGTACCTATTGTTCAATGTTTGACAGCAGCTAATGAAATGTGTTTGATATATTACCACAGGTTTTGGTCCCAAGTGGTGTTTGATGAGACTTTGAGAAACTGTCTTGGATCCTACTTAGCTTATGCTCCAAGGTAATAACTTTAGCAGATGTACTGGTCAAGTTTGCACAAAACTGCTGATATAATTTCTTTTTTAAGACATAAAGACAATTCATTGTTTTGATAGATTAGATGTAAGAACAAATCTTTCAGGTGTTTCTGATACAATGGACTACATTTCGCTGGTGTTTTTGGTGGGTGATGTTTCATTCTCATTGGTGAAGGAAGGAACCCTAAATGCTGTCTATATAAATATATTAGACCAATGAAGGGGGGCCAGTGTGTTGTTCACAACAATATTTCAGGTCAATGACACAGAAACTAAAGTGTTGTTCATTGCATGGTTCCATGATAATGAGAAAGAAACTGATGTTCACTATTAGATTTCAGGATGTTGACAAAGAAACTAAAGTGATGCCCACTGAAAGGTTCCAGGCTGATGCAGTTCATTGCAGTATTAATGCTTGTCCTATGAAAATCATCTTTTAAAATAGTTTCACACACACACATATATATATATATAATGGTTCTGTTTATTGTATGTCCATGTAACTACTTCACAGGTGTGGATGGATCTTCACCAAATTTGGTATGGAGGTTCATTGGGTCCATGGAGAGATACATACAAATTTTCAGTTTTGTGGTTTTTATGGGCATTTTTTTTTTGTTTTTACCACTACTTTGCCCCTTGTTGATGGATCATCACCAAATTTACCATGAAGGTTTGTTGGGTCCATGTTAAGATGCATGCAAACTTGTGGTTTCACATTTTGTGTTTTGCAGTTTTTATGGAAATTTTTTTTACAATTACATATAAGAAAAGCAACTTTTCATGTCCTAAGATAACCTTTCATTAATGATGAATTTATTTAACTTCCATCCAGAGGACGGGTACTCCAGCTAGTATAACAATAAACCTGTAATTCTTTGGTGTTTGTTTTTTGGGGGAGTTGGAAATTAAAGCTTACACGTGAACTTCAAGTATTTAACATTCATACATTTTATAGAGTGGTATTTTACTATATGTCTACATTGTAGCGTTTGATATATCACTATATGAAAATGAAGTGACTACAGCAAAGAAAAGTTTTATGAAGAACAGAATAACAAAGTAATAAAAAATAATTGGTTTTTTATATTTTCAACTTTTGAAATTATTAATAGTGTATTTCAGGTGTATGGAATGATGCTTTCATTTTGCCCGTGGATGCAGAATGGGCAGTAGATCTGAAACAAGGGAGTCTTAAGTTTCATGTAATACACTTTGAAAACTAGTGTAAATTAGCGCTGACCAGATAAAAAAGATCATAGTTTGGGTCACTAAATCTCAATGAACAGTTAATTTTAATGAAGAAAAATTATTGAGTGGAACATATAAAAAGCTATTCAAAAGCCAAAGTTGCAACGTTAAACTAAGCAAAATGAAATAGATTTCATGTCTATGAACTTGCAAAAAAAAAAGACTGCAGGAAATACTTGGAGAGTTTGTAATATAACCGGTGTGGTTGGATATGTATGGACTTTATAGTAAAAATCAACATCATTGAGTTGGCCAATGTAAGGAAGGTTTTGGATGTGGTATTTTTGTTATAAAATTAATATTTTGATACTATATAAAATATTAGAAAACTTGATATTCTACTTTCTTTCTTTTCTTTTTTAGGTTTAACATTTTAAAAGTCAAATTCAAAAATAATCTCAAAAGCTTTGAAGTTGGCTGGGTGTGCTGACCATCAAAGTTGCTACAAATAAAAATTGTGATGGTGGGCCATATGTTTTGGCCCAAGTATCCCTGTGTTAAGGATGTATTAAATTAATACTGGTGTAAATAAAAACAAGTAGTCTTTACTTAGTTACGTGACAATGATAAATCTCATGAGATTTATTAAATTTTTTGCCATGATTGAGTATAAATAGACAATCAAACTTATCATTTTGCTTCAGTATTTGTTGGCTATTGATCACACTTACTGGCTACTTTATCTTCAACACGTACTGCATCATAAGAAAACGTTTTGTACTTTCCAGATGCACGTCTTTATACTCTCATTAGTGTTTAAAACTTTCTGTTTTATCCAGGTATTATGATCTAGATGACTTTATGGTGACTGAGGAAATGAAACAGGCCTTTCAGCGGGTCCACAGGTTGGTCTTTATGGTGTACCTACGTATGTCTACGTACAAAGAGACCAAGGCAAGATACTTACATTAGTTTCAGTAAATGTTAATATTATAGCAATACAATCTAGAATATTAAGAGTAATGTGATATTAGATATGGTCTTAAACATTAATTCTTTTTAGTTTTAAATCTGTTTTCAGTTTCATTATGAAGTTTATGTGTCTGTTTTAACATAACTAAATAAAACTGAGATGTATTCTAAAAGATATGACTGAATTGGTAGTTATTGAAAGACAAATACGAAAAGGTAAAATACTAGGCGAAATTTGTAACTTGCTCATCATGAAGTACACTTGTCAGATTAACCTGGTTGTTCTCAGTACATTTTCCCATAGTGTTAGATTGTTTTGTATTCACATACTGTGTGCGCCCGGCATGGCCAGGTGGTTAGGGTGCTCGACTCGCAATCTGCGCGCCACAGGTTTGAATCCCTGTCCCACCAAACCTGCTCAACCTTTCAGCATTATAATGTGATGATCAATCCCACTATTTGTTAGTAAAAGAGTAGCCCAAGAATTGGTGGTGTGTGGTGATGACTAACTGCCTCTAGTCTTACACTCCTAAATCATGTAGCTTTGCATGAAATTCAAAACAAAAAAAAACAAACACATACTGTGGTACATGTTGTATTACCTAATTTTAAACAACAAACAAAACTAATGATAGAAAAAAAACGGATTTATACTACCAGAGGGCCTCATAAGAACAAATTTTTATGATAAATAATTTTTTTTAGATACACTGGGGCCAAACAGTTTAAAATAAATTAAAAAGGGAACGTATAAAGGCAGTGTAAGATTTAATTATGAAAGGGTTTTGGTAACAATATAATTTTAGTTTACAAGTATTTAAAAATAATTATGACCAAGTTAGTTTTGGTCATGTAAAACTACAATGCTTACGAGTTAAAGAATATGACTTTTTTATAGTTATGAAACTTTTTAAGGAAGCTATATGTCTAAAAATTTCACTTATCTGAAAATATTTAACTTAATAAATTACTTTTTTTTTATTGTAAGTCCTTTGTTTTATAGTCTGCTCATATTACGCCAAAAGAGTTTGGTACGATAATTTACGATCACTACCTTTTTGATATTCCAAAACTGATGGATCTCGCAGTACTCTACTCTCCAGGTAATCAAGCTCTTCTACATAAAATGGTGGAAAATATTTTTACAACACAAAGATCATATGAAAATGACCTCTCAGAAGCTGTTCCGACAATTTTGGAGGTATGAATTTTATTGTTGTACCTGGTTTCAGAAAATAATACGAGTTTTGAGAATGTGTCGTTTCAGACTTATTTTAAATTTAGGTACTCTTTTTTCTTTATGATGTAAAACATTTATTAGTGGCTCCTCAATGAAACTATTTCAGCAAATGAAAAGCCTCATACCAATACAGTGAGTTTATTTATAAATACATTGTTTGTTGTTAAGCGCAGAGCTTCACACAATAGGCTATCTTTGAGACTTACCATTGAGCCACTGAGGAGCTATAAATAAACATCACATTTTACAAAATTAAAAATCTGGGCAGTGGTTTTTATACAGCTCATTTCATGATGTTATTTAGGGAATAAAAATATGGTTTGGTTACAGCAGTGAAATAGTAAAGCCATCAGCATATTTATGCAATTTGTTATCATTGTATTATTACCATAAGAGGCCTAATCACCACACAAGTCATGACAAACAAGTTTGAAATACTGCACTGTTGATACATTTAAAGCATTTTTGTAAGACTTGCAAAGCACCCTATTGTAGAACTGGTCACACTTCGTATACTACTTGGATACTTTTCATTTTATTGGAGTGTATTTCTAGCTGGAATTTAGTGTAGTTCACTCAATTCTGTTTCTGCGTAATCTCGGTCACACAATTTACAAGTATCGAAGAAACTCCTTCAACTTACTCCTTTCAGGTTTATGTTTCTTGTGGACTATTCTTTTAATAATGAGGTTATATCATATGTTGATGAAGTGAATGCCAGTTTTAAACGATGTGAGCTAAAACTAAAGTACATCTTAGATAGGTATTAACCCTCCCTGTCAATCGTATGAGGCCCTGGCATGGCCAGGTGGTTAGGGCGCTCGACTCGCAGTCTGCGGGTCGCGGGTTCGAATCCCCGTCACACCAAACATGCTCGCCCTTTCAGCCGTGGGGGCGTTATAATGTGATGGTCAATCCCACTATTCGTTGGTAAAAGAGT
>NW_013671072.1:10868-20075 GCF_000517525.1 Limulus polyphemus
ATTTCTAATTTCTATATATTTATATATATATATATATATATATACACGTGTTTTTAGGTTTTGTAATACAGTGTGTCTTATTACTGGTCTGTAGTTGCAAAGTTTGAAGAAAATGCTTGTGGTTTGTTTAAAAATAGTCTACCTTACAGACTTTCGACACAGTACTGTTCTCAGAATGTTTTACTGTATTGAATAATATAGAACTTAAATTGGGGGGAAAAATGCTTTTTTTTTGGAAGATTCATTTTCTTTTCTTTCATTCAGAATTTTCTTTTTGGAATCATGACTCAGCTAGTCACACAGCATTAACGTTTTTCTCAATCAGTAAATATATAGTTATGTGAGTGTGTGTGTGTATTTATCAGTGTTTCCCCCACCCCTTTAATCAACAGGCATTCTCAAAAGTAAAATTATGTAAACTGCAGCCATTGTTGTGTGTTGCAGTAATTACACAACAGAAGTTTGTTCTATGGCTGTGTGACAATGTGCCAGATTATACCTCAGCATTGGTCGCATCACGTAACGTTATTTAGGCTTTATAGAGGAAATATGGGTTTTAAGATGTATATATAGTTGGAGGATGTGGATCTTATAGCTATCCTTGTGTATTGTATCATGAATTACCTAAAGCACAGTGTTAAAGTTATTTTAAATTATTATTAGAAGTGTCGAAAATTTTAATGGTAAACAAACATCTATCTTATCCACAGGTCAGTGTAACGTCCTTTGGCATTTCATATCCTTGATAGTATCCACGGGTCAGTGTAACGTCCTTTGGCATTTCATATCCTTGATAGTATCCACGGGTCAGTGTAACATCCTTTGGCATTTCATATCCTTGATAGTATCCACGGGTCAGTGTAACGTCCTTTGGCATTTCATATCCTTGATAGTATTCTGTATTTATAGTACCAAGTAAAGAACTATTATAAATAAGTAACATATATATATATATATTTAGGTGTTTTATGTTAAAGCAGCAAATTACATAAATTTTGGTTAATTATAAAATTTTTATGCCATTTTTATTTAGGTTAGCGAGCTTTTATGAAAGAGTATTCTGTCCTTTGCAAGAAGAACTGATTGTTAGAGTCAAAATTGAAGAAAGTACCAAGTATGTTTTAATTTACACTACATTTGAAGATTTTATTTAAATTGGATATTGTTTTGTTTTAGCTAATTTTTTATCAGTTTTATTCTTCCGGTGTTATCGATACTATTGGAAACCATGGAAATAAAAAATTAATATTTTGTAATAATTACTTATAACGAAACAAATGTCAGAAAAACTTAAAAGATGTAGTGGAATATCTCGGATATGTATAATAGAAAGATTATAGTTGTTACTCAGCTTTAGTATGGTATGTTTAAACCAGTTTGTTATTATTACAATTTCTAAAAGTCATATTGTTGTCTTAATTTCTTTACTAAAACAGTAGCTTTATTAGTATTTTTTTTTTGTATGCTAAAATAAATTTCAAAAAAACAATTTAGGAATTTTGCTTTTTCATATTATAGCAAATAGCTAAACATTTTTTTGTGGTTGAATATATTTTTCTACAGACGTAACATTAAAAGAAGTCATCGTGTCCACTTGACCCTTTGTTGTCTGTGTTTGACCTCTTATTGCATTTATTTTTTGTTGTCCTTGTATATTGCTGGAAATTAAAAACTGCCATTGTGGTTTCTACTCAAGGTTTCCAAAGATCTTTTCGTGAACATTTATTAGATGCTAATTTTTTTTTATTCAAGAGACATATTAACATACTCTAGTAGGCTTTATTAAAAAAAATAAAAGATTTATAAATAATATAAAAATAAATTATTTGTGTGTAATATTAAAAAGCATAATTATTTAATCATTTTTTTTTACTTGTAGAATAATTTGACTTTGATGCTCAAGCAATTGCATTTAAGGTATAATGAAAAACCTTTTTTTAAATATTAAAACTTAAGTTTATTTCGCATAGTTGCTGGTGAATGTTTACCGTGTTTTTATATTAACATTGTTTCATGTGACATATATATATGCTTTTTTCTATTCTTTAGTCTCGTAAAGGAAGTTAGAAAAAGGATCTTCTTGGCTAAATCTTGTGTAATAAAAATGTTTCGGAATATCCTGGTTTACAGCTGTATTCAACCTATAATTGAGTCAAGGTAATTTTTTTTTTACCTGCGAATATAAAACTGTCAAACTGTATTTGATTGTTTTGAAATCTGTCGATGTTTTCTTTGTTATTCTGCATTCTTTAATTTTTTTTCTTTATGGATTTACACTATAGAATAACAACGTAGTAACATGGATTTACAGTGTAGAATAACAACGTGGTAACATGGATTTACAGTGTAGAATAACAACGTGGTAACATGGATTTACAGTGTAGAATAACAACGTGGTAACATGGATTTACAGTGTAGAATAACAACGTAGTAACATGGATTTACAGTGTAGAATAACAACGTAGTAACATGGATTTACAGTGTAGAATAACAACGTAGTAATAATTATTAATCATTTATTATGACATAAAGTGTGTTTGAGGTTTTGTAGTATTTCTTAACTTAATTTTTAAGATAGTTTCTGTACATAAAACATAGCAGACATGTATTTATTCATTTGTTTTACAGTGAGACCAGTTTAAGGATATTTTGTGTTATTTTCAGCTCTAATAAACAAAGTGAAGAAGTTCCATTCTTAGAGGACTTACTACAGGTCTTAAGTACTTGTCTTTCCGAGAAAAGGTATCCTGTATGAACATTTACACTACCTCTTAATTATGTATATTGTTTGTTACTATGAGCTTAAAAATACAGAATATATATTATAGTTACTAAGTATGCATGTTGTAAAGAGTTTAATAATATTAATAAGGTATGATAGACCTTTGAAATGGTCATGATGCGAGATCGGCACGGGACAAGATATCCCGCAAACAAGAGTTGTTCTTCCGTGATTAAAAGAAACGTGTACCTAAAGAAAAGCTTTAAACAAGATAATGTAAAAATCTGATTTGGCAATGAACTGTCATCGATGACAAGTACACCCTTTTGTTACATTAATTAATATTGTTTCTATGTTTGCCTAAAGGAAGTATTATTAATGTTGTCATACATCAATGTTTTAATGTTAACATGCTCAATATAAATACTCCCAGATGGTATAAGGTTTATTAAATGTGACAAAACAACATTTTTACAAGGTTTCTGTGATAGGGGTTAAGATTCATTTCTCATTGACTTTTTGGTACTGGTGAGATATATCTGTTGCATCGAGGTAAAATTGAACCATTGAATAAAAATGATGTATAGAAAATAAACTTATAGTCATTTTCCACACATATTTCTTAAACACTTTGGAGTAACAATTGATTAGATAAAAAAGTTTTATTTAATTTTATGCATAAAAACTCGTAAATGCTGATTTTGGGTTAGTTTCAGTCTACTCAAAACGAATATATATGTCCTTGTGAATTTTATGAATTTTTTTATGAGCATAATACAGCACTCATGTCCTCTTTAGGATACTTAATTATGATACTGCAACATGATCGGGAAATGTTTTTTGTGTCACGTTAAGAATTGTTATGCTTAGTTAACATCATTTTGCATTCGACTTTTTGAAATAGTTTTGAACACAACGGAAACAATTTGGACCTTGTAGCTTCAGTACGAATGGAATTGTATAATAAAGCCAGAGTATATCTAGAATGTAGATGATAAAGTTTGAAAATATATTCCCTTCCCCTGGTTAAAAATTGTTCCATATTTAGTTATAAATTACAAGTCTTAAGCCTACATCCAGTCCCACAAGAAGAATGTTTGTCTAGTGACTCCATAAAAGTGAATCTTCAAATTGGTAAAGTTGTATTTTAACATGGAATGAAAGATCACGACTGAAATGTGTTATTTTCACCGATTTCTAAATAGATTACACATATTTAAAGATGTGTAGATATATCTTTACTACTAAGTGAAATGTTTATACTATTATAGGTTTATCTGTGATTATCAGGAGATGTTTCCATTTGAAGATGATTTAGACATGCTCTCTCAGACAAACTTCAGCCTGTATCTTTTAAATGTAATGTTATTAACTTAAGATTTATAAGCAGTTGAAATTAAGGTTAGTATTTCTGTGTGAATCAAACCCATTATGTATTATAAATATGTCAGCTTAGAATTTAATTAATATTAACTTCTTATCATAGACCAGAACTAAAAATCAACCTAGTCATTAATATAGCTAATTTAATATGCTGTTCCTAGTTACAGTGATTAGAATGTATTATTTCATCAGTTGGGTTCTCTCACTGTTAATATTTTTGGCTGTAAATACAAAAGTACTTCATGAGGTTCAACTGGATTAGAAGATTTAGGTTAGTCCTGAATTTATCAGATTAGGAGATGTAGGTTAGTCCTGAATTTATCAGATTAGGAGATGTAGGTTAGTCCTGAACCCATCGGATTAGGAGATTTAGGTTAGTCCTGAACCCATCGGATTAGGAGATTTAGGTTAGTCCTGAACCCATCGGATTAGGAGATTTAGGTTAGTCCTGAACCCATCAGATTAGGAGATTTAGGTTAGTCCTGAACCCATCAGATTAGGAGATTTAGGTTAGTCCTGAACCCATCGGATTAGGAGATTTAGGTTAGACCTGAACCCATCAGATTAGAAGATTTAGGATAGTCCTGAACCCATCAGATTAGGAGATTTAGGATAGTCCTGAACCCATCAGATTAGGAGATTTAGGTTAGTCATGAACAACCATATTAGGAGACTTAAGTTAGTCCTGAATTCATCAGATTAGGAGATTTAAGTTCACCCTGAACCCATCAGATTAGGAGATTTAAGTTAGTCCTGAACCCATATACTTTGTTAAATAATCTTTACAATTAAAGTATATGATAATGAGAACATTCTAACGAATACTGTTAACGAGAATAACATTAAAGAAAAAATAGAATATAATATCTGTAATGCTATCATTTATTTTAAAATACATTGGTATTTACCTACACCTGTTCTGTTGTCTAGTCTGTAAGTTGGCCCTGGAATCTGGAGCTATAAGCTGTGTTCAAAGCCTACACTTTAAGCTATAAGGTGTATTATAATAGTGATGGTACATTCATTAGCTTGGGAGTGGTAGGGTTATAGGTGTAGATGTGCCTCTGAAGTTCTTTCTTGACCACAAGACAATCAGCGACTCTACTCGAACAGAGTACATTTTGAACAGTATCTATGCTTCGTATGAACTTATAGGGCAGAGCTCTGAGAGAAAAGAAATTTCATTAAATGTGCCTCCTGCTGGGAACAAAGATCACAATTTCATAGAAGTTCAAGATAATGACACGGCATGTTTGGAGGTAGGTTTTTAATTCATCTCTCTTCCTCAATTCATAAGGGTAGAGTGTGTGTAAAGAAATCGGACTTTTGGAGATACCTTAACTCTTCTTTTGTTTTATTTTACTCCAAACCGTCTCAAGAAAATAAAACAAAAGAACCACAGTAATTATCTGCAAAAGTCAATTTTCATTCTTCACTCAAACATTTTTCTCTTTTTTAATATTTACATATTTTATAAATCTGGTTGTTGTTATAGATGCCTATTGTTTTGTGAAAGTAATTATCTCAATGTATATACACGTGTGCTTATTTCTTTTATATATATACCCCATTTTTCTTTTCTTCCACTTTCTATGTTTAAGCTTTATAATAGCAACTGTTATGTCAATATTTTTACATCAGTTTTTTATAGCCTTACTTACCATAAACCTATTTTAAAGTTCTTTTAAATATGAAAATGTGTTAATCTGGTACTTTGATGTTTGTATGGTATTAAAAAAATAATAAAAACTTGATTTTTTCTGTAGTTTAAAAGATGAAAGGATGGAGTTACTGTTTCATTTCCTGTTACCATTCCCTTACATAACACTAGTTGTGAAAACACTCTTTGGTCATGAAAGGTTTACCATTCCCTTACATAATACTAGTTGTGAAAATGTTCTTTGGTCATGAAAGGTTTAGTGTCAAAATAAAGTAAACATTGTAGGCTGTATGATGTATGTAAATGTTGAAATTTGAGTCTCATAGCTTGAATAATCTTAAATTCAAGAATGGACTTCAGTATTTAGAAGAAGCTTGTGGAGGGCCAAATGTGGAGGGTATTGAGCTGGAATCATTAATAACTCAAGTTTTGGATTTACTACCTGGATTAGGACCAGGTTTTGTAGAGGTAAAGTTAGATTATTTTCTAATTTGTTTTCATTCATAAAATAAGTCCAAATGCATCATAAAGAAAGGGAAGTAGGCAACAGTCCATGTGTGTTAGTAACTATTTTACACTTGACATTTGTATCTGTAGAGAATAATAACTTTGTATTTTGCTAGGCAAAAAAAAAATCTTTTAATGGTGTAATACTTATTAATTTTCTGCAATTACGTTTCACACTATGTATGTGAAATCTAAAGAACTCTATTTTTGATGCTGAAGGATTTGTTGTAATGTAACTGTTAAAAATAGAAAATGTTTTATGACTTGAATTGTTCACGTTTTGTATCCGTGTCCTTTGGTAAAATCAAATCAATCGTGTTTCAGGTAAATCTTACCCAATATATCAGCTGCTGTATCGGTAGTTTCTCTGCAAGATAAGGCTTATAAAAGCACGTGTTATCACATGAACACAGAAGTTAATATGTAGAGCCATGTATGTTGTTTTCACAGGAGTGCTTGAAATATTACAACTTTGAAGTAGAACTTGTGATCAACTCTTTGTTAGAAGATAGTCTACCAGAATCACTGGCTTCCCTCGACAGAAACATGGAGAGGTAATACAGTTTATTTCAAATCATTTTCTGTGATACTCTTGTTTACGAAATTAATCCACCGTAGAAATGGATAAGACTTTCTAAAAATAGTTCTCTGTGAAGATGACAATTTCACGATAAAAATCAATCGAAATCTTAGTTGAGGAGTTGTGATCCTAACATTATCAGAATATGGTAATATTTCATACAGTTAACTCGTCCGTAAACATCACACATTGTCTTTTACTTCCCACAATGTACCATTATTTTTGTAGGATTGGAGAATGTATTGCATTGATGCTACTGACTTCTTCTGAGTTATTAAGCAGACAAGCTGTTTAATAAGAAGAAATGCTTTTTAAATGAAATAGATTTTTGTTTAGCAAGTCAGAACTACAGTAAAGTTTCAAAATTGTGCATTTGTCAACCAGTGAGCTAGTAGTGTCCAGTAAGTGTTCCTAGAGATCATCAGAGTGAGCTAGTAATGTCCAGTTAGTGTTCCTAGAGATCATCAGAGTGAGCTAGTAATGTCCAGCAAGTGTTCCTAGAGGACATCAGAGTGAACTAGTAATTTCCAGCAAGTGTTCCTAGAGGACATCAGAGTGAGCTAGTAATGTCCAGCAAGTGTTCCTCGAGGACATCAGAGTGAGCTAGTAATGTCCAGTAAGTATTCCTAGAGGACATCAGAGTGAGCTAGTAATGTCCAGCAAGTGTTCCTAGAGGACATCAGAGTGAGCTAGTAATGTCCAGCAAGTGTTCCTAGAGGACATCAGAGTGAACTAGTAATGTCCAGCAAGTGTTCCTGTAAAAGGTCAGGGTGTACTAATAATGCCCAGCAAGCATTCCTAGAAGTGGTCAAAGCAGGCTAGTAATTCCCACTGACAATTCATAAAGGATGTCCAAGAGGGCTAGTAATGTCCAGTAAGTGTTCCTAGAGATGATCAGAGTGAGCTAGTAGTGTCCAGTAAGTGTTCCTAGAGGACATCAGACTGAACTAGTAATGTCCAGCAAGTGTTCCTAGAGATGATCAGAGTGAGCTAGTAATGTCGAGTAAGTGTTCATAGAAGATATCAGAGTGAGCTAGTAATGTCCAGCAAGTGTTCCTAGAGATGATCAGACTGAACTAGTAATGTCCAGTAAGTGTACCTAGAGATGATCGGAGTGAGCTAGTGATGTACAGTAAGTGTTCCTAGAGGACATCAGAGTGAACTAGTAATGTCCAGCAAGTGTTCCTAGAGGACATCAGAGTGAACTAGTAATGTCCAGCAAGTGTTCCTAGAGGACATCAGAGTGAGCTAGTAATGTCCAGCAAGTGTTCCTAGAGGACATCAGAGTGAGCTAGTAATGTTCAGCAAGTGTTCCTAGAGATGATCAGAGTGAGGTAGTAATGTCCAGCAAGTGTTCCTAGAGGACATCAGAGTGAGCTAGTAATGTCCAGTAAGTGTTCCTAGAGGACATCAGAGTGAACTAGTAATGTTCAGCAAGTGTTCCTAGAGATGATCAGAGTGAGCTAGTAATGTCCAGTAAGTGTTCCTAGAGGACATCAGAGTGAACTAGTAATGTCCAGCAAGTGTTCCTAGAGGACATCAGAGTGAACTAGTAATGTCCAGCAAGTGTTCCTAGAGGACATCAGACTGAACTAGTAATGTCCAGCAAGTGTTCCTAGAGATGATTGGAGTGAGCTAGTAATGTCCAGTAAGTGTTCATAGAGATGATCGGAGTGAGCTAGTAATGTCCAGTAAGTGTTCCTAGAGGACATCAGAGTGAGCTAGTAATGTCCAGCAAGTGTTCCTGTAAAAGGTCAGGGTATACTAATAATGCCCAGCCAGCATTCCTAGAAGTGGTAAAAGCAGGCTAGTAATTCCCACTGACCATTCATAAAGGATGTCCAAGAGGGCTAGTAATGCCAAATGAGCATTCCTAGAGGAGTCTAAAGTGAATTAATAATTCCCAGGGAGTATTTTCACCCAAGAAGGAGTCTTAATCTTCTGTATGAGGAATTTGTTAATTTGCTGATGACATCCAGACATCTTATAATATACTACAATATTTTATGTAAATAACACAAATTTGAATAATTTTTCACATGATACAAGTTACTAGCTGTAAGTATAGTAGCATTGTCTTCTTTGTTCATTATCATATCAAAGTTCTGCTAACATTTAATTCTTTTGGATAAAAGCAAAGTATAAATTTTCCTTACCTGGAGGTCTGCTAGATGTTAAAATCTTAATGAGGTCTGTTAAAATCTTAATGAGGTCTGCTAGATGTTAAAATCTTAATCATCTAGCAGACCTCATTAAGATTTTAACATCTAGCAGACCTCATTAAGATTTTAACATCTAGCAGACCTCATTAAGATTTTAACATCTAGCAGACCTCACTGAGATTTTAACATCTAG
>NW_013671072.1:20996-24618 GCF_000517525.1 Limulus polyphemus
ATCTAGCAGACCTCATTAATATTTTAACATCCAGCAGACCTCATTAAGATTTTAACATCTTGCAGACCTCATTAATATTTTAACATCTAGCAGACCTCATTAAGATTTTAACATCCAGCAGACCTCATTAAGATTTTAACATCTAGCAGACCTCATTAAGATTTTAACATCTATCAGACCTCATTAAGATTTTAACATCTAGCAGACATTATAATAAAATTTTCCTCTTCATGAGACCTTGTTAAACATTTTTAATTTACCAGGCCTATTGGAAATTGATTAGAAACAAAATACAACTTTATTATATTAATCACTCAAGTGATTGCATTTAAAAACCACATTTAAAACAATAATTTTTGTAGCTACTTTACTATCTTGTTTGGACGATTGCTTTAACATTTTTTTTTCGTCCATTTACAGAAAGAAGGAACAACCTAAAAGACCAGCAGTATTAGCCAATAGAAAGTGTATTTACGATAATGATGAGTTTGATATTTATTCTCATGACACTGTAGACACTTCTAGAATCCACAAAGGGAAAAGGTAAACTAACATAATATTTTAAGTTACAAAGGGAAAAAATTCTGAGTTATTGCAATAATGTATATTTATATGACTATATTTTTTATAATAATGAGAATATTAAAATGATTTAAAATGCACAAATTTTATTGAGAATAAAGAATTTGGTTTTGTATTTATGTTTAATTGACAGCTTGTTTATGAGGCACTGAAAGACAAACCCGTTCCTTTTCCTTAACAATAACTAAATCCTCTTTCAAGCTACCTTAACTGTCACACGTGGATGGCTGCAAGGGAACAAATTGTAACATTGAATTAAAACTAATTATAGAATTTAATTTTATTCAATAAAAAAGTTTTATTTATTTAATTTCATACATGAAAAAACACATACATATTGATTTTGAGTTGGTTTCAGCAAGCTGACCCTCACTCTTACCAAAATCATTTGTGTTTGTGAATTTCCTGAATTTTGTCTGACCATAATTCAATACTTGTAGTCCTACAGATGGAAGTTCATAGTTGTTTGAACAAAGCAGTGTTAAATTGATCTTGTGACTTGTATACAAAAGTGCTATTTTTTTATTTCAGCCTATCACTGTTTCTCAACCTCTGTTGTCATGGGGAAGTACTATTGCCTTTATCTCAGCTTTCAAAAGCCATAGGCTAGCGAACTAAACATGCAATGAAAGTTATTTTTCTGTTCTTTTCAGTTAAAAAAGTAATAATGCTTCCAGTTCAATAGAGGTTGGAACAAAGTGATGAAAGCTTAGCCTGCTGATGTGTGTCCAGAAGAAAATATGTTTGGGAACAACTTCCACTGCAATTACAGTCCTGATTTTGTTTTGTTTTTAAACTTGCTTTATCATTTTATGTTCTTATAAGTTTTCATGTTGCAGTGTGATAATAGGAAAAGTAATTTTTTTTATTTTATGTAATTTACATATTTTGTGGTGGGAATATCGGTTAGTCGCAGTTCAAAGGTCAATAAAACAATAAAGTTTTAGGATAAATAATGGTAGTTTCCTGATACTATTTGAAGTCATTCTAGAAAGAAAGAAAGGGGTAATTTCTATTTTATTTTTATTTTTTGATGGTTAAATAACAGATAAAATATAAAGTTTTACTGAAAAAAAAACATTTAAAATTTATTTAGAAGGTTTTAGAGAATATGCAAATACAATTTGAGATTTTTTTCAGACTGAAAAAAGTATTTTTAATCTTAACATGAAAATCACTTTGCACTCAGAGCTGTCAACAACTTGACTCTATATATTCATTGAGAAATTTTTAGTGAAAATATTTCCTTAAAAATTTGGGTTTGTTTTGTCTACTAATGACTTAATGATTACTGAAAGCTTGTAAAATTCCATGAAGATACACAAAACATATTAGAAGCTATATACAGTGTGTAAACTATAAAGGTTAATTTGGGGGTCATGTATTTGGTTGATTCGATCGAGCCTGTTTATCTTGAAATACATTTTGATTCTTCAATATTTTTGGTCCTTTTGTAGATATATAAGACTTATTTGTCATATTATTTATTATTATTATTCTCTGTAGAAAATTATATTTTGACCTACACAATCACTTACTGAGTTTTGAGTTGAAAAGAATGTTAAAAACAATAATTTTTATTAACTTGAATATTTTGGTTTTAGGGAAAGTAAACATAACAACCTCAGGGCATTAATGGATGAAAAGGAAGAGATAGAATCTCTGAGAAAGTTCTATCAGAAATATGACAATGTTGTAGAAGAGGAGAACTGGGATCCAACTTTGTACGATGATGAATATGATGACACATATGATTCGACTGCGGTTGGTCCAGATGCTCCAGTCACGGCCGATGAACTCACACTCAGAAGGTAATGTTTTAAAAGAAAAATAATAATATATGTATTAAATTTTCTGTGTTATTTATATAGCCAGAAAACAAAATCCTTTGGAACTACTATATATATTCTAAATGTGTTATAAGTTTTGTGGTACTGTTTTTTGTTAAGTGGTTAGTATGCTATACTGTGGATCCATCGTTCCTGTCAAAACTTTGTACTCCACACTTGGAGACCATGAGTGCATTATAAGAATTCCAGCCAAAGCAAACCACAAGTCAGTGGTGGATGTTGTTGGCTAGCTGACATCCCTCTAGTCTATCACTTTGAAACTAGGGAGGACTAGCATAGATAGTTCTTGTGTCTTTTTGCCTGAAATTCCATGCACACTGCCTTTTGTTTTTAGGTGGCCATAAACCAAAGTGCTTCAGAACTACCGTATGCTCTACATGTGTTAGAAGTCTTGTGGTTTTGATAAAGTAGTAGTCACTGATTAATTTGTTCTTTATCTTATACAAAGTATGTTTTGTTTTTGTCCATTAGTGTGTCCATAGCTTAAACGTAATCATGATAAACACAGACGTTTTTGGAGTAGAATTTGTGTTATTAAGTGTACTGAAAATGCATTTTGTTTTAATACTTTGCAAAAGCATTTTAATTCACTCAAGATGGAACAGCGTTAGTAGAATTAATAGTTTCATTTTGAACTTACTTATTGATTATAAGTATTTTATTACAAGTGACAGCTTTTACAGTAAAGAACAATACTCTTAAGACGGGTACAATGTCTCGATCATTGGTGAGATTATTCTCAAGCACATAAGAATGACGAGAATGTTGTACTTGTTTTTAAAATATTATTCCTTATTGTAAAAGCTGTAACTTGTAATAAAACCACAGTGTTAGTATAATTTTTTGATATTCTAATCTGATTGGCTCAGATACGTCCATAAAGTGAATGTGTAGTGTGATAAGCTGTTGGAATTTTAAACTCTACTGAATGTGTAAAGTGATAAGTTGTTGGAATTTTAAACTCTACTGAATGTGTTATGTGATAAGCTGTTGGAATTTTAAACTCTACTGAATATGTAATGTGATAAGCTGTTGGAATTTTAAACTACTGAATATGTAATGTGATAAGCTGTTGGAATTTTAAACTCTACTGAATGTGTAAAGTGATAAGCTGTTGGAATTTTAAACTCTACTGAATGTGTTATGTGATAAGCTGTTGGAATTTTAAACTCTACTGAATGTGTAAAGTG
>NW_013671072.1:25604-29887 GCF_000517525.1 Limulus polyphemus
TGTGTAATTATTATAAATAATGAAGTTTATTTCTATCCTTTTAATCATATTTATTTCTTTTAAAAATAAGTTATATTCAATTTAGTAAAATCTTTGGCTCGTGCTAGGCCCTTCACAATCCCAAGAGTATTAGAAGACCCTGAAGAGAAAAAGAAACAGGTAAAGAGATTCGAAGGTTTTCAAACCCTCTCAGATGAAGAAGAAGAAAAGGTTGGTAGCAATAAATCTGTAAAAATATTATATCTCGAAGCTGTACATTGAATCTAAGATTCCTGTTTCTTTAAGACAGCCTCTGTTGTTTTTATGAGTAATTTTACATACATTTTTTTGGGCTATTATGGAAGCTTATGTGTTGAATTTTATTGTTAATAAAAGTAAGTGAAAAAATAACTATGATATGTATAAAAAAATTATTATTTTAATTGCAGCTACATGCTCATATGTTATAGAAAAATCACGTATACTGAACTTTCATTTCTTTATAGTTGAAATAGTGAGAGCAAGTTTTAAATTACTGCATTCAGTAACTAGTAGTTTAGCTTGAAACAGTGTTTACGAGCAAGTTTGTTTTGACTCACATCTTTCTCTTTTTCCACATCTCATTAAACACTTATGTACAAAACTTACATGTAAAACTCACTTGTAAAAGAAAGAAGTTTGGGTGCAAATGTCTGTTCATCGCCAGTCATTTTCTTTCAGGTTTTACAGTTTTGTTGTCTGGTTATGATGCAGTGGAAGTTCTACTTTAATAATAACCAGAGTTTTCTTTGGTGAACTTTATACGTTTGTAGAACAACTGCCTAAACTAAACTAAGGATACTTTGGTTCAGTTTGATCGTTTTCGTAACTATGTTTGAACATTAGAAATCTGTGTTCAAAAAAGTTTGTCATGCTCCTAGTGAGACAGTAAAGTTCCTATTAAAGAAATGGTTCCTAAATTTCTATTTTTTTTTTACAGTTTAACTTTTAAAATAATGGTGTAGCTAGCAAGTTTTCTGTCAGCCGTACATGATCCATAATCAAAGTGAGAATTCCAGAAAATAACTCATTTATTTGAGATTGTAATGTATAATATGCCATCATTTGCATCTAGTTCACTCAGTTAATGTTGAAATAAATAAAGTTATTCATCTGTTTTTTATGTGGGTATTTTATTTAAATAATAAACAATTTTTTTCAAAATTTTTTATATAGTCCTTTTGACCCTCACAAAGCTGTTAATTTGGTTCTTTTTAGTTCCTTATATTCTTAACTTTTCTTACTATTTATTATGAACATTGGTCACGATATTCTTTTCTGGAAGGGATATTATTTCAGAGTTTTATAGTGAAAATTCTAAAATCTGCTTTAAAATAACTTCCAAAATAACCTGGATTTTTTCATTATTCATTGCTAAGAAAAGTAATCCAGAAAGTAAGCATGTCTAGTGCAGTAGAGAACACTGGAGTTAGCTCTTGCAAAGTGAATTCTTCTTTTATCTCTCAAAATTTTGACTTATTCAAATCTTAGTGCGAGCAGCGTGAAGTACGATGTATTCATTCTGCATGTACTTAGCTGAGGCAGCTATCTGTTTCTGTTCTTATCTGTGTCTGTTCTTATCTGTATCTGTTCATATCTGTATCTGTTCTTATCTGTTTCTGTTCTTATCTGTATCTGTTCTTATCTGTATCTGTTCTTCTCTGTGTCTGTTCTTCTCTGTGTCTGTTCTTATCTGTATCTGTTCTTATCTGTGTCTGTTCTTATCTGTATCTGTTCATATCTGTTTCTGTTCTTATCTGTGTCTGTTCTTATCTGTATCTGTTCTTATCTGTATCTGTTCTTATCTGTGTCTGTTCTTATCTGTGTCTGTTCTTATCTGTTTCTGTTCTTATCTATTTCTGTTCTTATCTGTTTCTGTTCTTATCTGTATCTGTTCTTATCTGTTTCTGTTCTTATCTGTTTCTTTCCTTGAAAGCCACATTAGTGGTGAATAAGAAAGTCAACAATTAATAACAATAGAAATTTACCCTCCTTCACCTCGTCCACCTCACTCTTGTTCCTGGCACTCATTTGATGTAACTCAACTAAGAATAAATGTGGTCCGGTGTCACAACTGCTTCTAGTCCTTTCTTACAAGTTATCATCCATGTTATCTAATAATGTGTGTAATATTGTGATATGTGTATTACTTGTTTATGTGAGTTAAATAATAATAATAATAAAAGTTGATGTAACTCAGGGGTTACAACCAGTATTTTTGTCCACCTTTAAAAATTTGGGACTCATAAATGATACACTGCTGTATGCAAGGTATATTGATGATTTTCTAATAAAATGTTAGTAGTTTCCTGATCTTTTGTTTTGGCTAAATATTTGTGTTAGGCTAGTTTCGGGTAATACCACTACACGATGTTAACTTCTGGCTAGGTTGAAGTGAATATAAACACAGTTTAATGGGTTTGATTTCATTCATGTTAAGTTGACAAACAGTGTCCAAGTATTCAAAAATGCAGTTTATAGCACCCGAATAGCATTAAAACATTTCTGTCATGTTTATTAAACGGTATTCCTGTATTTAATTAATTCTGTCATGTTTATTCATGTTAAGTTGACAAACAGTGTCCAAGTATTCAAAAGGAATTGCTTTCTAATGTAGTTTATAGCACCTGAATAACATTAAAACATTTCTGTCATGTTTAGTAAACAGTATTCTTGTATTTAATTAATTCTGTCATGTTTATTCATGTTAAGTTGACAAACAGTGTCCAAGTATTCAAAGGAATTGCTTTCTAGTGTAGTTTATAGCACCTGAATAGCATTAAAACATTTCTGTCACGTTCTTGCTTTGATAGACGATGTGTGTATGATTTCTTATTATACTTAGGCACACCAATGTTTGATCATATTGAAGAAACTGCTTGGTATAATAAAATAATAGTAACATTAACCTTCCTGGATTGCACCAAAGTCATGAAGCTAATATAATGCAGAGAAGTAATGTACATATTAAATGTTAGTGCATTTAACCTAGGTTTTGTTACAACAGGTTCTTCTTTTGGAAAGTAGATTTATAAAGGGATGAAACAAGGGGGCATCTTCTAATAAAATAAAATGTGAAGCAAAAAATCATCAGTGATCAAGTCTAGTAACTAATCATGATTAATAGCATAGTTTATTTTCTTCAGGGCTATTTAAGTTACGCTGATTCAGAGAATTAGAAAATTCACCTTCGACTTTTTTATTAAGTACAACGACTCAAAGATAATTCCAACTTTCAGGAAAATGAAGAACTCGTAAAACAGAAAGACGAATTTGTTTCTGATCCGGCGGAGCAAAGAGCTAAAGCACAACAGCGTTGGCAGGAGAGGCATCAGCATAGGCCCCCACAAAATAGAAGTTATAGGGGTGAGTACGTTTAAAATTATTTTGGTGAGGGAAATTTAAGTATTAAATGTGGTAGAAAATCCCTTGAATTCGTATCTCACGGATCATAATTGTGTGCCGCCATATTGGTTTCCTTTTTTCAAATAAATACCATGGTTTCATTCTTAACGGATAATATTTGTACACCTTCATATTTGTAGCCTATCCCAAGAAGATTCTCTATGATTTTATTTCCCCCAGACTTCGTATATATATCCATTTGAGTTCAGTGTTTCAATAAAACTTTTTGTGTCATTATTATTATTCTGGATTTATTGGTGGAAGACAATTCCATGACTTATCTCCCTAAATATGTTTTTATTTCTCTATGTGGGTTGAATGTTTGAAGTTTCTATGGCTTTGATAAAGGATTACATTTTTTTTTTTCCAAAATTGTGGCTTAAATTTATAAAAATTTGATGTAATGACTTTTTTTTTTCATTTTGGATTTATTAACTTACAAAGCTTTTTTTAATGAAAATTTCACATTGCAGTTGTATTTCTTAATGTCAGAATTTGCTTCACATGTTTGTAGTTTCACTCGTATCTGAAAGTATCACAATATTGTTTTACTCTAGTTTCACTCATCTCATATCTGAAAGTATCACAATGTTGTTTTACTCTAGTTTCACTCATATCTGAAAGTATCACAATGTTGTTTTACTCTAGTTTCACTCACCTCATATCTGAAAGTATCACAATGTTGTTTTACTCTAGTTTCACTCATCTCATATCTGAAAGTATCACAATGTTGTTTTACTCTAGTTTCACTCATCTCATATCTGAAAGTATCACAATGTTGTTTTACTCTAGTTTCACTCATCTCATATCTGAAAGTATCACAATGTTGTTTTACTCTAGTTTCACTCATCTCATATCTG
>NW_013671072.1:30784-43333 GCF_000517525.1 Limulus polyphemus
ACAGTAATTATAACTGCAAGTATTACAGTAATTATAACTGCAGGTATTACAGTAATTATAACTGCAGGTATTACAGTAATTATAACTGCAGGTATTACAGTAATTATAACTGCAGGTATTACAGTAATGTTCATGCTACTAATTTATATCATGGCTAAAACTATCATAATATAGTTTATGCCTGTAGTTTCCTTCATGATTGTAATTATAACATAGTTCTTTATACTTATAGTTTCTATCAATGACAGAAATTACCAGTGTTAATTCACCCATAACTGAAAGTCTCACTGTCATTTGTGTAAATAGCTTCTGATATCTTTTGTCAAATGTTTGTGTGAGTGTCTATATATATATAAACACACACACACTGTTTGTTTTTTATCAGTAGTTTTTGGTATCTTACAGTCGTTTGGCTGTTGTATATTTCCTACATTACTGTATTCTGTCATGTTCATTGGATTGTTTTCCTGTATCTAATGTATTATGTTATGTTCATTGGATTGTGTTCCTGTATCTAATGTATTATGTTATGTTCATTAGATTGTGTTCCTGTATCTAATGTATTGTGTTATGTTCATTAGATTGTTTTCATGTATCTAATGTATTCTGTCATGTTCATTAGATTGTGTTCCTGTATTTAATGTATTGTGTTATGTTCACTAACTGGTGTCCTAGTGGTATCACGTTATGCCATGTTCATTTTAGAGCTATGCTACTGTATATGATTGTATGAGAACAAGTTTTTAATAGAAAACATGTCCTAAAGAGCTTTTAATGTCTTTGATGTGATTTAGTTTTTTCATTGTCACTATGCAAACAAAACAATCTTCAATTACATTTCAGGAAAACCCAGAGGTCAAGGTCAAGAAGATCAGACTGTTCGTAACAGGAATTTTAAAGATCGTCACAAAGATCGATTGGCGAACCATAATCGTAGAGCCCAATCTGATAGAAAGAAAGGAAGAGGCATGATTCCAATTTAGGTATCATATTACTGAATTAAAAGGTTTGTAATCTTTCCTGACTGAGTGAAAATGTGTAAAAGACAACCATTTATATTATCGACATTTATTGACTAATTGTTTTGAATTTGATTATTTTTGTGTATTTCTTGATAAGATTTTACTTTAGTAATCAGTATTCAGAGATTTTCTCTGCCTGAAGTCTTTTTTATTAATTATTCTATAGAGATTTGTTCTGACTCAAGTCTACTTACTAATTATTCTGTAGAGATTTGTTCTGACTATAATATATTTAATAATTATTCTGTAGAGATTTGTTCTGACTATAATATATTTAATAATTATTCTGTAGAGATTTGTTCTGACTATAATCTATTTAATAATTATTCTGTAGAGATTTGTTCTGACTCAAGTCTACTTTCTAATCATTCTGTAGAGATTTGTTCTGACTCAAGTCTACTTTCTAATCATTCTGTAGAGGTTTATTCTGGCTATAATCTATTAGGTTGTCAAAAAATTAATGTTGCTTTTTTTTAGATGAAAAAACCCGAACAGCTTGTATATCAAAACAAAACATTTATTAAATGAATTAGTCTCCATTCTTATCAATGATGTTTTTCCATCTTACAATCAGGTTGTTAATGCCCTGATTAAAAAAATCACTTGGCTTTGAAGCAAAAAACATGTCGATGTCCTCTTTAACACTTTTCATGTTTGCATACGATTTCCATTAAGATGGTGTTGCAGCGAACGAAAAAGATGGTAATCTGATGGTGCCATATCTGGAGAATATGGTGGGTGGTGGAGAACTTCCCAACCCAACTCCATAATCTTGGATTGCGTCAAATGTGCCACATGTGGACGTGCATTGTCATGGAGAAGAACAACACCTTTCCAACTGACGAGTGAAGGGCGTTTCTGATGAAGGGCTTGATTTAAACATTCCAGTTGCTGACTATAGATCTCTATAGATCTGGATTGACAGTTCGCTGTGGATTGAGGAGTTCAAAATAAATTACTCCTTTGATGTCCCACCAAATGCAAAGTATCACTTTCTGCGGATGGTTTTATGGTCGGAAGTGGTTTTTGTCTAGGACTGAGCCATTGTTTTTGGCATTTAATATTTGCATAGAGAATCCATTTTTCAACACCGGTGATAATTCTGTCCAAAAATGATTCATGCACATTACATGCCAGAAGAGACGAAGCAACTTTCACATGTTGGAAACGATGATCATCAGAAAGCTCTTGAGGCACCCAAACACCTTCTTTATGGAGTTTTCCCATATACCTTAGATGTTTACGTATTGCTTCACGAGAGTCATGCAATTTCAGGGCAATTTCACAAGTTTGTTGCTTTGGGTTAGACTTAACAAGTGTCGTCAAAGCATCAACATCAATTCCAACATGTCGGCCTCTGCCATCACAGTTTTTAAGGCTAAAGTCACATGAACAAATATTTGCAGAACCATCGTTGATACTTACAAACATTCAAAACATTTCCACAAACTTCTTTGATATTCTTTGTGGCTACAGAGGCATTGCTTCCCTTCTTGTATTCAAACAGCATTACATGCCAAATGTTTGTCTCATCATATGCCATCACTATGAGGGATTAGAGTAAACTAAACTTTACACATTATATAGGCTACACTAACGTGACGTTTAGGCGGTTCGTTTAACAATTATACGTGATGTACATTTTGTTGGGGGTGGTTAATGAAAGTGTTCCAAAATGCGACCTTAATTTTTTGATGACCTAATACTTATTCATTATTCTAGATAACTTGTATTTCTAGGATAAAATAATCTGAGTCTAATCTGCTAATAACTAGATATATTAAAGTAACCAATAGCACATTAAACAAACTGAACAAATCAGGATATTAGACATGATAGAAAATTCCTAACTAATAAATGTATGGAAATTAATGAAACAAATGAACTTAAAAATATTTTTTCACTGTTTTAATGTCTTGTTTTATGTATCAAGTTATGGAACAAAACATCTGATTTATTTATGACAGTAAAGAATACTAGTCACGAATAACTGTTGCTTAATTTAATTCCAGCATGTGACAGGACAGTTGGCTTATGAAACAAGAGCAGTTGATTAAGTTAATGTTAGAACACTATATATATGTGTGTTTATTGAAAGGTGGTAACTTTTTTTTTTCTTTTGTATTCAGTGTAGACCAACATCATAACATTCAATAACTACAGCATGTGGTGAATCCAGTTCGATACAGCTGTCAGACAGTCGGAGATCTCTGTATCTGTACGAGCAGGTTACACGATTGGGGGGAGATGGTATTATGTAATACTAAAACTGGAAATCACATTTGTTGGGTCTTTCTTGACAGAAGTGGTTAAACATTAAGGAACATTTTAATGAGGTTAATTTGATCTATCTTGACAAGGGTAGTATGTGATAAAAAATGGCTAAAAACTGAAAATGATATGAAGTACATTGTTAATGATGAGACGTTTCACTTCCCCCTTTTTTAACCATTTTAATTCTTCTAATGTAAGGTTGTGCAAAGTGTACTGTTTTCAGGGAAGGGTTTTGTAAAGCTTAATGGGCCATTAAAAAGAAAAATTTGCAGATTCTTGTTTTACGACGTAAATCAATTAAGCTTATTAAAACTAGAAAATAAATTTTTTCTGCTGTAAATATGGTTAAGGTTTTTTATAAACCTGAAGAATTATTAAAAAAACCATTTAATGTTTCTTTCTTAACTTTTGTATATAAAGTACACGTGATAAATAAACCTTATGGAACTGTGTAAAGTAGCTTTGCATTACACAAGTTGTTTAATTTTTCCGAAATTTTAGTTTCTGTACTTGGTATTACTAAACACCTATTTTATCAGCATCCCATGAGAAAAAATTTTAGTTTGGTTCAATATTTCAAAATCAAAACATTTCTTATATTTGTTTGAGTTTTTTTTTTTTTATAAATGTACCTTTTGAGAAAGGCTTAAACACAACAACTCACTTCCAACACACTTGTTTCATTTAAATTTGTTTATGATGTGGTGTTGAGTATTCTTTTCTTCTCTTTCATTTGTTTTATATCTTTCCTTTTTTTTATAGACTCCTAAACTATATTAAAATTACATAGTTTTTGCCACTTATATTCATCCGAAAACTAAATTTGAGAGAAATTTTAATCTGTGCAGTTCCTAGACACTGATTTGTAGTTTTGTCAAATGCTGTTAGAATACGTGTTTGTTTCAAAGCTTCTAAGTGCATGTATTCTATTGTTTTTGTTGTTATAACATCAAAAAAATATGTAGCATCACTGTAAGAAAGTCTGTAAAGAATGTTTTTATTGTTCTAAGAAACCAAACTAAAATTATTTGTGTTGCAGTACATCTGTTAAAGCCTACTCTTACGCTTCTGAAAACATTTGTTAAAGTATACTCCTTACGCTTCTGAAAACATCTGTTAAAGTATACTCCTTACGCTTCTGAAAACATTTGTTAAAGTATACTCCTTACGCTTCTGAAAACATCTGTTAAAGTATACTCCTTACGCTTCTGAAAACATCTGTTAAAGTATACTCTTACGCTTCTGAAAACATCTGTTAAAGTATACTCTTACGCTTCTGAAAACATCTGTTAAAGTATACTCTTACACTTCTGAAAACAACTGTTAAAGTATACTCTTACACTTCTGAAAGTTCATCTTTACTATTCCAAACTTGGTGTATATGAAATATTTAATGTTGAAAAAAAATCTATATACATGTGGTATAGAGCCATATTTAATACAGTCATCTACATTATTTTGCAACAAAATGTTCAAAGCGGTAGCTCATCAGGCATCTTATAAAATGTAAGTATTGATCACATGTTCATGTAGCTATGAACAAGTTATTAATATTACTGTAAGTATTGATCACATGTTCATGTAGCTATGAACAAGTTATTAATATTACTGTAAGTATTGATCACATGTTCATGTAGCTATGAACAAGTTATTAATATTACTGTAAGTATTGATCACATGTTCATGTAGCTATGAACAAGTTATCAATATAACTGATGCAGTATTCTGTTGAGAAGAGCCTCACTCTCCTTTTTGTTTCTGAATAGAAGTTTTTTTTGTATCAAAGAATTGACTGTATGTGTTGAACTACGTGTGTAGATTAAGATATATTTTGACCAGAGAGTATGTATATTTTATGCAAAGTATAATGAGATAACAATAAAATTTTGAGTGAAAGTTACTGTTACTTGATAATGAGTATGTTAGTTGAAGAAAGTAATTTGTAGGAACATTAACAAAATTCTAACTGACAATGTGGTTTCACTTTTGGCTTGAGAGTATACACCGTTCAAACTTCTTCAGTCTTTCTACACATTTGTATAATAAAAAAAACTAGAAACCTTTACGGCACATTACATTTATGTTCTTAATGTATTTATGAAAATATCAGGTCATGAGTAGAGGCATATAGTCATAAACAGTACTCGCCTCTCTGCAGAACAAGGAGCTATTACCTCACACATCTGACATGATTTTTTGTTTTTTTTTGTGCATGTCACAAGGCTTGATTGGAAATCCCACCCCTATAGGTATTAGTGTGGACTGCACCATCCTATAATGTAATCATAATTAAACTATATCCTTTAACCAGTTGGATGGGGGAACAAATCCCCATAAGCACTAGCTTTACAACAAAAGCTCATTATTGTCCTCGGCCTTTCTGTATATCCTTTAACCAATTGGATGGGGGAACAAATCCCCATAAGCATTAGCTTTACAACAAAAGCTCATTCTTGTCCTCGGCCTTTCTGTATTCAGATGTTCTTTCTGAAGAATAATGGAATTATTATTATTATTACCATTTATAGCTAGCCTTTCTTCACTTTATTTTCTTGATTGTGAAAAAGAAAAATACCAAATTTTAAACATTTCAGTTAGAGCTTTACTTTGAATTATCTTTAATCTGATTTGTTATTTTGGTACACTTGTTGTTGTGTCTGCCTAGACTTCTATGATAGTACTATTTCCCATTGTTTTATATGAATGTATGTGTTTCATTACATCCGATTTTCTTTCATCATTTCACCAGTAACATAGGCCTGTGTACCTCAAACATACCAGGCCAACTTTTATATAATATAAAATGGCTTGTGGATAATCTCAATTGCACATTCATGTTTCCGCATTACTGACATCTTCCAAAGTTCTGATATTCCTCAAGAGGAGTCATCAGTTCTTGTAATGGTGACTGAAGACACTCTGAAGATCAATGATGTTACTGCCATTCTTACCTCATGTCCAGAATTCCTCCTGCTTTGGTTTCTTCATTTGCCTACCCCCATCTATGACCTACTTTGACTGTTTTCAATGCCTACTTTTCTTCTGGTTTTCTCTTCTTCAACAAAGATCTACCTTCATCCTTTGCTGCTTGGATTACATAGGTATTTATCTTTTGTTTTCTCTTTCTCCAGTTGTATTTTGCTGACTCTTAGGCTACCTTGTTGCATGAGCCTCAATCACTTTTAATTTTTTTTTTTTTTGTTTAGTTATAATTTTTCAGCTTAGAGATCTTCTAATGTTTCTACTTTTTGTTTCACTCACTCACCATCTACTTGTCTTCATCTCTAACTCAACTTTTTTTTGCCATGCTTCATTTTGTTTTAGAGCTTTTTACATCACGACCCTTTCAGTTTTACTGGGGGGAACTTGCACATGTCTGTTTTCCACCTTGACTTCGATTTCCTTCATCTTTTGTATCCCACGCAACTTGTTTTAATTGTTTCTTGGATGTAATTCATTCAATTGCCTTACTTTGTGATGTTTGCCTGCATCAGTCTTCTTTCAGGGACCTCTTGTTTTCAGTGGTCTGCCCACCCCCTCTTATGTTTACAGTGGTCTCACCAATCCTCTCTTGTTTTCAGTGGTCTCACCAATCCTCTCTTGTTTTCAGCGGTCTCATCAATCCTCTCTTGTTTTCAGCAGTCTCACCACCCTCTCTTGTTTTCAATGGTCTCACCAATCCTCTCTTATTTTCAGCGGTCTCACCAATCCTCTCTTGTTTTCAGTGGTCTCACCAATCCTCTCTTGTTTTCAGTGGTCTCACCAATCCTCTCTTGTTTTCAGCAGTCTCACCACCCTCTCTTGTTTACAGCGGTCTCACCAATCCTCTCTTGTTTTCAGCGGTCTCACCAATCCTCTCTTGTTTTCAGTGGTCTCACCATCCTCTCTTGTTTTCAGTAGTCTCACCACCCTCTCTTGTTTTCAGTGGTCTCACCAATCCTCTCTTGTTTTCAGTAATCTCACCATCTTTTCTTGTTTTCAGTGGGTTTGCTTCCCCTTTTTAACTCCCTTTAACACTTCCATTTTTTAGGTCTCCAGTCCAAACTCCCCAGATTTTGCAGTAGCTGCTCTGTGTCTGGATTGATTCAATCTCTATTAATATGCCAATCCTCCTCTTTCAATGCTTTCCATTTCTGCTGTCACTGGTGTGGGAATGTTTTGTACACATCTCATCCCCAGGCCATCCTCTTTTCTCTCTCTCTCTCCAGTTCTTACAAATCTTCCAAGCCGTTTTTCATCAATCTGCCTCCTTGTTGTCCAGTTCCTTTTCTGGACTAGAACCTCTGTTTAGTTCTTGGGGCTCTCATATGTCCATCATTTGAACCATTTCCAACATTTTCCATCTACCATCTTTCTTTTATGATATATTTCAGTAAATTGAATTCTCAGAACACTTAGCCTCAAACACAATACTTCATAAAAGTATGGGATTCTGTAACAATCTTTTCAATTTATTGGGACTCGAGTTTAAAAATGGTAACCCAGGATTGAAATGGCATATTAAAATCCAAATCAGCACAGAATACATTAATGTCACACAATTACAAATCATAGAAGGGAAATATTTACAAAAAAAAGTTTTAATATCGCACAGTAAACATCATAGACATAATTAGCTGTATTCTAAAGAACCCCGAACAGATGTACATGCCTAGTTTAGTCCATAAAACTCTTGAAACAAGTTCGGATGATCCACATAGCTATTTCAGTACAAGTTAAGTATTTCTTTACTCTGTCTCATTGTTGCCATCTTCTTACTTTTCTTGGTCCTTCGAATTGCAAACTTGCTGGTAAACACTATGAAGTGATAATGATAAACCTCTAACAAAGATGAACAATAGGTGCATCTTGTTAAGCTGAAAACTGTCACTTACTTGTCTTTAATAAACTAAATTTACTAGAAGACTATATATATATATAATTTATTTGGATAAATAATAATTTGTATTAATCGCTATCACTTCATGATGTTTACCAGGAAGTTTGCAATTCGAATTTGGACTAATATGTTTTTATAAAAAACTGACATATTAAGGTTAATTTGCATCAAATTTTAATTTGGTGTCATTTATTTGAAAGTTCCTCGATAACGTGTGCCAATATTGATAATCACTGTATGGACATGTGCTGGTGTATTTTTTACACTTTCTATCCCCATCCTACACCTATAACATATTTTATTCTCTTTTTTTATGCTGTCGAATATTTTAATAATATGCCAACTACTTTTGATTTTGTGAACATAAACAAAAAATAATATGATTTTCTGTTAAGAAAATAATTAAATAGCTCATAAATACTTTTTTGACATCCTGAATACATATTACACGAAAAATGTGCTTTTAAGTAGAATGTCATTTCACCTTTAAAACTGTTTTAAGTAGAAATAGAACAAGCTTGAAAAGTATGTGTGAAACATTTTAAACTTAGTAGCGGGTATTCATTATCAAATAACCTTATGTTATGAATACCTTTTCCAAGCTGATGAAGTATAATTATAATTCAGAGGAGGACTACTAGCATTATACCTGGGATGGAAAGGTTGCCATATGAGGATAGGTTAAAATCTCTTGAAAAAAAAAAGAGTTAGAGGGAATTTGATTGAGGTGTTTATATTGTAAAGGGTATTGATATTGTTAACACTTTTTTTTTTATATTTAATGGTAAGATTAGGAGACACAAGTACAAATTTTGGCAAGGAAGGAGTCATCTTGAGCTATGACATCTTTATTTTTTTAATAGAGTGGCTGGCCTTTGGAATGAGTTTCCTTTAAATGTGGTGGATACAGTTAATTAAAGGTAATGTAAGCAAAAGCTTCATATACAGGGTGTCCGAGAAAAATACCAATTTATTTATTATTCAAAATGCAAGCTGTTAACAGTCATACACATATCAATTCTTGGTATTTTATTTCCAGAAATATATACAACTGAAATTATAAATGTGTTTGTTGGACTTTAAGAATATAATGTCTATTTTCCCTATGGGTCCAGACATCTGAGACACCCTGTACATTTGAATAATAAGGGCTGGCTTTGAGTTTTTAGTGTTTAGTTTAATATAGTAGATAAGATGGACCAAAACTAAAGGCCCCTTGTTGTCTTTAATGTTATGTTAAGAAGTGAAAATTAAAAGAAAATAACTAATTTGATATGAATAGTAAACAACTTGTGTTAAAAATCTGATATATATATATGTATATGTTTTTTCTAATATGATTTTTAGCAACGAAGAAAAAATACAATGTAGGCTTAAGTTCTAGAATAGCAGTGCCATCTTAAGAAGAAACAAATAACGTTCAAATATTGATGACGATAAGAAAACGTTTTCATTGACTAACGAACACCGAGTACTTTTCTTTGTATTGAAGATGAGCTGATTTGTTGATGATAATTAGTTGCAATAGGATGACTTTAACTGACTTTCTTTGCAAGTAAATAAGTATTATCTGCTTGTTAATGACGGATAACGTGCGATCATGTCATGTGATCTCAAAACTAGTAATCTAAGATCAGTCAGTATGAAAAGCTATGATATGTATTGTTTAATTATTTATTAAATCTCTGTAATTAATTTATGAAAATTACTTAATGCTAAGTTAATTAATTGACGTTTTTATTATTTTTTTAGATTTCTTGTGTCTTTACCTAACAAAACGTAAACTAATTTAACTATCATTTAACAAGACGGAAATGAAATTTAAAATTACCTAAGCGGCTACATCAGGTGCTTTGTTTCATGAGCTAATGAGACCGTGAAACACTTTAAGATATTTATTAAGTAACGTTCGAAGATCGATATTTTAAGTATGTTTTAATTTGGCGCTTGTGTGATTTCCGCCATGGTTAAAAACGTAGTGATAATACACAGTACTATGAATGCACCGACGCTGCGTTGTCTGCCGTGTCCGTGCTCTTAAAGGTGTTATGTTTTCATCTCCAAGAAGGTATGATTGAACGTTGAACTAGTTAAGATACGTAAGCGTAGTGGTAGTTTTGTAACCATATCGCTAAGTAGTATAGCATTTTTATATAACAAGGTATTGTTCAAGTACTGTTTTAAATTGCATTCAAAAAACGTGTGAATGTAAACTGGTAAACACAGGGCAAGTTTTTCAGTTTAAGCACGTAATCCATAAATCATACGATGGCAAAATAACTGTGAAGGTTTGGTGTGCACGTGTTTTAAATAGTAATAGCATTGAAATGTGTATATAATAATTTTTGTAAGCGTATTCATAACGTTGAGAAAATATGACGTGTGTCACATATGTAGCTAGAGTAAACTTTGTATAATTTTATAAAACTAAAAGACATTCAAAATGTTTATTCATAGTCGAAAACTTGATTTTTAAATTTAAATATTTTGTGTAATATAGCTATTTTTAGGCCCTTTTTTTTTCTTTATTAGTAAATTTTTTGTTCTTATAAAGTATTAAACTTCTGAAGTGCGGTACTGGGTTAACCAAGCACCGGCCCCAACCACATAATTATTTGGTGAATGCACATAATAATGATAAAAATAGTTTATTTCTTCCCTACCGTTTGCTACACACTACTATCACTTGTACACAGGTGTATACTTGTAGACATAAGTTCACAAATAATGTTTTCATTTTCAACTGGAATTTATTCGCTATTGGTACTGTGACTAACGTACAAACAAACTTATACAATTTCACGTCTAATTGATCGAGTAACTGAATATATGCGATAACTAACACTGATCTGAATACTTCACTCTCTTCTTAATTAGTTAACGAAATGAAACCTGACTCAACGCTTCACTGGTTGTCGTATTTATAATGCATCCTTGTTTTTAGATATTTCTTAAAGTCTCTCGATCATAAACATTCTAGGACTACTTTTGTAAACTTCTTAAATTTAGCGTCACCATCGTGTTAGCAACTTTTCTAGCAAACATTGAAAATAATATATGTTAAAATTTATTGTACAATATAGGTTTCAATAAGTGTATCTGGTTTTTTGGCAAAGATATTTAAAAATAAATATTGTTACAGGCACATAATAAACAAACTAAACTAACTATGTAATAGTTATGTTATTATGAAAAGCTAAGCGAAAAAACTGTCCCACAAACTTAATAAAATATTTAGCCTCACAAAAGGTTAAGTTCTTGCTGTCAATTTTCCTTATGGAAAAAGCATACAGTGACGTGCCTTTTTTTATTTAAAAAAAAATGTCCACAACTAAAAGATACACCTTATTTCATACTTTCTTTGCTGCAAGTTATTATGCAGAAAAAATATTTGAGTTTGAAATGAACGGAACATGGGGACTTGTATGACTTCACAGTTAAAAAAAAAAGACTGTGATATGATATTAAGTGTTAATAATTCACCGTTTGGTTTTACATTTTAAGTGTTTATAAAATCAATTGAACAGGAATAAAAATATATATTTGCTTCTTATCGTTTTATGCTGTTTTGTAGCCTACGGAGTGCATAATTCTTCTCGTGATTCGTGGCATGCGCACGTTTTACTGACGTCACAACAGTACAAATTACAACGTTAAACGTCCATTATGTGATGTCATTTTAGTGTCTACTGACTAACTGACAGACAACACACCAGTGTATAGTGGTGCGACTGGTTAAAACAGGTGACCTCTCCAGGCGGCCCTTGGCTAGTTTGGGAAAATTAACCATTTTTATTCCTAGCCGGAATGATATTTCTTTTACAATTGCTAACTTGTTGAATTATTTATGTAATTATAAGGTGTGTGTTGATAGTCTGGCCTATTTAATATATATATTTTAGATGCCTATAAAAGGCAATGTTTGTTGTAACATTGATGTAAAGTCTCCATTTTAGAAGTGTACATTGTCATTGTAAATTCTTATAATAACTGATTTCAAGCTCATATAACCATTTAACTTATCAGTTGTAAGGCTGTGTTCAAAGATTCGTTCTCTAACCAGGTATTTGAAGGTTCATCGCCATGTAGCTCCTATAATTGGAACAGACTGTTATGGTGAAGCACGTTTAGCGGCTGCATTGCTTCAATAAAATATGCCGAATGCCTTGTGATAAGGATGGTATTTATTTTCTAACCGTTACTGTTCTCTTTTCTATATATATAATTATTTTCATTTATTCATTTGGCTAACATCTTTATCCAAAGCATGTGTTTAATTAATCAACAACGTTGTTTAAAATACATAACTGATAACAACATTCTGTCTTTCTTGTAATGTATTGTTGCGTCATCGAGATCACGTGACTATTCTCA